>NC_041392.1:2518526-2522346 GCF_002162155.2 Triticum dicoccoides
CGTAGTAACTGAAACTATGCCTAAAACGTCATATTTTGTGAACTACTCCCTCCATCCCATAATATAAGATCTTTTTCAACACTGTGTTAAAAAAGCTCTTATATTATGGGACGGAGAGAGTAGATGCCACATATTGTAATTAAACAAAGTAGAATTCGTGTTCCCATTTACCATATGACTTGGTTTTCTGTGCAACTTTTTTGTATATTCCGAGCTATATGTAGCAAACTAAGTGTTGCTTATATATATTATGTATGTCCATGAGTCCATTTAAGCACGATTAAATATCTCAAAGGGGGTGTGGAAAATCAAGTGTGTAAAGCATTTTGTTCCTAGACCATACAAGCCATAGTCTAGGTGCAATTCAATAGAGCATTCTAGAGCAAACGAGTGTATGTTGCCACTGGTGCATGGTTTAGTGGATCCTATTTTCACTAGTTTTCTTCGTTTCTTTCCTCGGTTTTCAATGGTTTTCTGTTCTTTTTTTCTATGATTTCTTTTCAGTTCCTTTGTTTCTTTTCTCCGTTTTAATTGGTTTTTTTTTCTTTTCTTCGTTTTCTTCGGTTGTCTATTTCCTTTTTGCATTTTTCCCCATTTTTCTTTGTTTCTTTCTCAATTTTCACTGTTTTCATTCGTTTTTGTTAGTTTTCTTCTATATTTCTTTTCCTTTTTAGGGTTTATTTGTTTCTTTTTTGGGTTTGATTTTTTTATTTCTTCTTTTCTTCGGTTTTCTATTTCTCTCTCGCATTTTTTCATTTTTCTTCGTTTCTTTCTCGATTTTCACTGTTTCACTCTTTCTTTTGTTAGTTTTGTTCTGTTTTTCTTTGCCCTTTTTATGGTTTATTTGTTTCTTTTTCAGGTTTGATTGGTTTTCTTCACTTCTTTTTGTTTCTTTTGTCATTTTCAATTGTTACTTTTATTCAACACATGTCGACTTTTTGTCGCTGGGGATGGACTTAGCGGCGGGTGGAAAAACTTTGCGGAAAAGCATAGCCATAAGGTCAGTGACGCCCTTATCTTTTGACTCGTCAGCTCAGTAAAATTCAAGGCAAGTTATTTCATCAATTTCCATATGGCATTCCTTTGTGATTATTTTTTGTCAAATGCACGGCAGAAGCAGTGCCCAATTGCCTATTGTTTTCAGGTATGTACAATAAGACATAGTGAGTTGACTGACAACTAATGATGATGTCAGCTCTAAGGAAGATGATGATGTCAAGCGTAATGAGGAGGATGCAGAGTGTAATGATGATGATGATGGATCATCGTCGATGGAGAAAATAAGACTACTGTCATGGATGAGAGCCCTTGCGTCGAAGATGGCTACTGTCATGGATGCTCTCAAGGCGGCGAATGAAGAGGTGGGGGAGCTGGAGTCGAGCGTGAAGAAGTCTGTGCAGGCTGTGTGGCGGATGGAAACGGCACCATGGTGACAAAAACATCACCAACTTGTGCAAATCTTGAGTAACTATCTAGGACGGTGTTTTCATGTGCACATCAGCTTCAACTTGTGCAACAGGAAAGGTGTTTTATTACGTATATGTGTGCCAAACAGCTACTGAACATCCAATTTCTCAAATCTCAATGTCATTTCTAGCGGTTCTGAACTTTTTATTTGAGTGGTTGAACTTTATATATTCAACTACATGTCTTGTGTCCTCCATTTGAATCTTCAATTTCTCCTCTCCGAAAGCAGCTTTCTTAAATCCCACTGAGACCTTCATCTTCTATGATATCGTCTGTGAGTAGGAGCTAACTACTAAATCAGAATGCTTTAGTTGTAAACTTTCCTCCCGTTTCAACTTGGACCAGCTTGCTCATCTAGAGATCTTTCAAAAACATTCCTCGTCACATTCTGGACTATATCCGCGTGTCCAAATACAGGGCCTTGGCGGTGATGGAGTCAGCCAGGTGTTTGATAACTCTCAGAAGCAGCACTAGTAAGTGGGGGTGGCAATATTGTAGGATTTCATTTTTGGTGTTGCTCTTTGGGTGGCGATTCATGACTTTCAGGGTGAAAGCCTAAGGTTCATTGGTTGTGCCATGCAACTGCCTTGCTGAAGGAATGGTTTTGAGAGCTCGGACTTCCTTCAGGGTGAAAATCTAAGTTCTTGGACCGGACAAACATGGCGCTTGTGCACTGTTCACTTCTTGAAGGCATTGCGTTTGGAGACCTCTTGTGTTTTTTGGGTATTGTATTTGGTGGTGGTTGGTGTGCTACCGCCGAGAGGAGTTGGTCGATGTGGCGTGACCTTTGTTTTTTCCTTTTTCTCTTTTGTCCTTTGGATGTGTGCATCCTGGATGTCTTGTGACATCTTGTAGATGCAGAGGCTGGGTGTAATTGGTATCTTTGCGATATTAATGTATTTCCCTAAAAAAGTGAAGTGCATCCAAGAGAAGAGTGAAGTGCATTGTAGGTCCTTGGACTATTTCGATGGCCTCACATAAGTTCTTAAACTATGAAAAGTGTCATCTAGGTCCTCAAAAATCCTTGAAGTGTAATAAGTGTATATATGTGACACCTCCGAAATAGTTTAAGGACTAATGTGACACCTTTGAAACAGTTTGAGGACCAGGATAACACACATATTGCACTTTAAGGACCTGGATAACGATTTTCATAGTTCGAGGATCTACGTGACACCTCTGAAATAGTTCAAGAACCTATGATGCACTTCACTCCAAGAGAATAATGCTCAGTAAATTTCAAAGATGTGCATCAATGGGAGAGAATCTGAGCAAATATCTTCTTGATGTCAGGTGGTCGGCGACGTTGACTCAGGACGAGGGCTTGCGGAAGAGGAGCCCCTTCTGGATGTAGTTGTAGGAGAGTGTGGCGGCTCATTTGGATGCACCGGCGGCTTTGCGATCATGAGACCATCATGCTGGATTGGGATAACTAATAGTAAAAGGCGATTGCTACAAATCAACTGACCGATTTTCTAGGAGTCGGGTCCTGGGCCGTCGGATCCATTGCTCACGAACCGGTCGATTGGTCAATGCAGCAAAGCTAAACCACAGCACCCGCACCCTCCATTGGCAGATTGACAGTAGCACTGCATTTCCGGTGCCCACCGGCATGTTGCACTGCAGCTCCGCCGGCCGGCACGCAGCGCCACGTCCGCTGCACTACAGCTCTGTCGACGGCGGGTAGCACCATGCCCGCTGCACTGGAGCTCCGCCGTCGGTGAGATTTTCTGGTCCCTGCAGTACATGCGCTACATCACAACTCTGTCGCGCCACGATGAGACGATAGCAGCACGCTGCACTACAGCTCGTCGTCGGTGAGGTCACTGGTGGCAGCACCATCCACGCTGCACTGCAGCTCCGTCGCCGGTGAAGTCGCTGGTGGTAGCACCATCCACGCTGCACTGTAGCTCTGCCAATGAGGTCCGCCGTTTGCAACAGTACAGTTGCATCACAGCTCTGTCGCCCACGCAACACCATGGATGTTGCGTTGAAGCTTCTGCCCACCGGTGAGATCAACGATCGCATCAACGCATGTGCTGCATTGCAGCTTCGCCGCAGCAGTGCTAACGACACCACCCTCCCACAGCACGGCGACGCCTCCTCGAACTCTAGCAACACCGGAGAGTGCTGCATCGCAGCGTCGACGATCCTTCAGCCGTCTTGTTTGCAGCGCTGCAAAAGTCGATGAGCTGCTGCATAGCGCCCCCCCCCCTCCCCGACGCCCTTGGTGTGCAGCGCCGACAACAATCGACGAGCCGTTTTGCAACGCCGGAGCGGTCAACGACGAGATCCGTGGGGTGGCAAAGGGAGGGGAGTATCAGCTCCCGTGGGAAGAAATATTAGGCTGGCC
>NC_041392.1:2522828-2550867 GCF_002162155.2 Triticum dicoccoides
CATGGGGTGGCAAAGGGAGGGGAGTATCAGCTCCCGTGGGAAGAAATATTAGGCTGGCCATAGTGGGGTTATCATAGCCGGTATCATGCACTCAGGAATAGCAAACATGATGATGTGGCATATAATTAAAGAAGAGAGAGAGGGTTAGAGTAACATAGGTAGATACCGTAATATAATAAATACTATACTACTTTGTGTCATGCATGGCGATAAATAAGGTCCTATGATACTATGCACTATGAATGTGGTATCATAAACTAGTATCATATGCATGATACTAGTATATGATCCTCCCCACTATGAGTATCCTTAGGCAGAGGGCGGCGATTTCGAGCGAGAGGAAGAAGGCCGGGTTGCGGGGGGGAGGGGGGTATAGTTGCAGCAGGCAGCGGCGGTGGTGCTGCTCGTCATGGGGGCCTCTCCTCTGCCCGTGCATGACGAAGAAGACGGAAGGGAGAGGGAGAAATATGTGGAAGAGATGACTCTGTAAAGAGATAAGGTTAGAACGAGAGCGGCGGACGGGACCTCACAGGGGCACGTGGCGAGTAGTGGAGATGGCTTGCGAGAGAAAAGATCATCCGGTTGTTTCGATAATAATAATAAAAAATCAACAAGCTACTGCAATAGGTTAACTAATACTAAAAATATCTGGAATACCAGTACTAATAATAATTAATTCACAGTACTATGCAGTACAGTACACAACTATCTGTACCATTGTGCACTAATAATTAATTGCATAAAGTACACAACAAGCTACTGTATCAATAATTAATTATTTAATAGTACTAATGCATCTGCATAACAATGATTGTACAAAAAATTTTGTGGAATCGTGTACAATTTACAACAAATTAATGAATCGATTACAAGATAATATTCTGTACCATGTTCATATATGCACACCACCTATAATTACTCGCCTATCTTGTTTCTTCCTTCAAGACATACAAATCTTCTCTTTCTTTCAAGAAATCACTTTCAGCCTGCCGGGTTCATAGGGTAGCATTGCCAGCAGAGGAGCATAATTCAGTTGCTCCATACCCGAAGTAACTAATTTAGTCGGAGCAAAGTACCAATCTATGATACTCTCCAAGGGCCCGTATGGGGAATATATTGCGATAAGCCATATAACATAAGGGGCCATTCTTCAAGAAACTTCCAATCATTTCCTGCATAATAACAACAAATTATAGTATTATAGCATTATAAGATAAGAATATAAGATCAGAATATAGGATTTTGGATTAAATTGTAGTATAAGTGTATAACACATGGTACATTGTAGCAGTTAGTTACCTCCTGAGGGAAGTCACCATTGCCGAGTTGCATGTTCATAATAAGCCCTGCTGCTTTGAGCGTTCTCGGAAGAGGAGAATACAGGTGCTTGTGGGGCAATTATAAGGGATAGCTGCGGTATGTTTGTGGGTGCGGCAACGGCTAAACTCGAGCACGTGGCAGATGTGGTGTCAGCGGAAGCAGCCGCACTTGTGGAGGGACTCAAGTTAGCCAGTTCTATTGGTGCCAACTCTATCTTGGTACAAATGGACAATTTAATCATTGTGGAAGCAATTCAAAAGAATAATGGCCATTCAATGATCGCTGCTCCTATTCTTGACGTCTGTCGAACTCTTCTTCACAACTTTGGAAAGGCTTTATTAGAGCATTGTAACCGTGAATCTAATATGGTAGCTCATGCGCTAGCTCATAATGGACGTGTGGATCCACCAAACTTGTAGCTGGACGCACCTCCCGACTTTATTTCTGAACTTTTAGCGGACAATGTAAGCGTTGTTTAAATAAATAAAGCTAGCCATGAAGGCCTTTTCCTCGAAAAAAGGAAGGAGGTGGAGCAAATTAAGCCTCAGATCTGAGCAAATTTCATCTCATGAGGATGATGAAGAAAATTTCTTCATCTTTCGCTTGTAGCCATTCAAAACCAAGAAATAAACCATCAAGCATATTACTGTCGTGTTAAGAAATCACAAATCAAATCAAAATGGACAAGTAGCAGAGCAGAGTGGTTACATGAATCATGATTCAAGCCTTCTTCTCCGGCCCCGGCGCGTCCAGGGTGACGGCGGCGCATGTTGGGGAACTTAGCAATTTCAAAAAATTTCCTAGGCACATGCAAGATCATGGTGATGCATAGCAACGAGGGGAGAGTGTGATCTACGTACCCTTGTAGATCGACAACGGAAGCGTTTGGTTGATGTAGTCGTACGTCTTCACGGCCGACCGATCAAGCACCGAAACTACGGCACCTCCGAGTTTTAGCACACGTTCAGCTCGATGACGATCCCCGGACTTTGATCCAGCAAAGTGTTGGGGAAGAGTTCCGTCAGCACGACGGCATGGTGACGATCTTGATGTACTACTGTCGCAGGGCTTCGCCTAAGCACCGCTACAATATTATCAAGGACTATGGTGGCAGGGGGCGCCGCACACGGCTGAGACTAAGATCACGTGGATCAACTTGTGTCTCTCTGGGGTGCCCCTGCCTCCGTATATAAAGGACCAAGAGGGGGAGGCCGGCCGGCCACATATGGCGCGTCAGGAGGAGTCCTCCTCCCTCCGGGAGTAGGACTTCTCCCCCAATCCTAGTTGGAATAGGATTCATGAGGTGGAAAAGAGAGAGAGAGAAGGAGGAGGGCGCCGGCCCCCTCTCTCCTTGTCCTATTCGGACTAGGGGGGAGGGGCGCGCGGCCCAAGCCCTGGCTGCCTCTCCTCTTCTTCCACTATGGCCCATTAAGGCCCATATAGCTCCTGGGGGGTTCCGGTAACCTCCCGGTACTCCGGTAAAATCCCGATTTCACCCGGAACACTTCCGATATCCAAACATAGGCTTCCAATATATCAATCTTTATGTCTCGACAATTTCGAGACTCCTCGTCATGTCCGTGATCACATCCGGGACTTCAAACAAACTTCGGTACATCAAAATGCATAAACTTATAATATAACTGTCATCGTAACCTTAAGCGTGCGGACCCTACGGGTTCGAGAACAATGTAGACATGACCGAGACATGTCTCCGGTCAATAACCAATAGCGTAACCTGGATGCTCATATTGGCTCCTACATATTCTACGAAGATCTTTATCGGTCAGACCGCATAACGACATACGTTGTTCCCTTTGTCATCGGTATGTTACTTGCCCGAGATTCGATCGTCGGTATTCCAAATACCTAGTTCAATCTCGTTACCGGCAAGTCTCTTTACTTGTTCTGTAATACATCATCCCGCAACTAACTCATTAGTTGCAATGCTTGCAAGGCTTAAGTGATGTGCATTACCAGGAGGGCCCAGAGATACCTCTCTGACAATCGGAGTGACAAATCCTAATCTCGAAATACGCCAACCCAACATGTACCTTTGGAGACACCTGTAGAGCTTCTTTATAATCACCCAGTTACGTTATGACGTTTGGTAGCACACAAAGTGTTCCTCCGGCAAACGGGAGTTGCATAATCTCATAGTCATAGGAACATGTATAAGTCATGAAGAAAGCAATAGCAACATACTAAACGATCGGGTGCTAAGCTAATGGAATGGGTCATGTCAATCAGATCATTCACCTAATGATGTGATCCCGTTAATCAAATAACAACTCTTTGTCCATGGTTAGGAAACATAACCATCTTTGATTAACGAGCTAGTCAAGTAGAGGCATACTAGTGACACTCTGTTTGTCTATGTATTCACATATGTATTATGTTTCCGGTTAATACAATTCTAGCATGAATAATAAACATTTATCATGATATAAGGAAATAAATAATAACTTTATTATTGCCTCTAGGGCATATTTCCTTCAGCGCAGAGCTCCTCGTCCTCCTCGAGCGTCGCTATGTTCTTCGGAGTCAGCGTGAGCTCTGCGATGATGTGGCCGCCGCCCTCCTGGCCTGGGTATAGCGACGTCCTGCTATCGAACTTGTTGTCCCTGCCGCGACGGGGCGTCCCCCACCCAAAGTCGCAGCCATATTTCCTTCAGTTTCCCACTTGCACTAGAGTCAATAATCTAGTTCACATCGCCATGTGATTCAACACTAAGAGTTCACATCACCATGTGATTAACACCATAGTTCACATCGTCATGTGACCTATATCCAAAGGGTTTACTAGAGTATATAATCTAGTTCACATTATTTATGTGATTAACACCCAAAGAGTACTAAGGTGTGATCATGTTTTGCTTGTGAGATAATTTTAATCAACGGGTCTGTCACATACAGATCCGTAAGTATTTTGCGAATTCTATGTCTACAATGCTCTGCACGGAGCTACTCTAGCTAATTGTTCCCACTTTCAATATGTATCTAGATTGAGACTTAGAGTCATCCAGATCTGTGTCAAAACATGTATCGACGTAACTTTTTACGACGAACCTTTTGTCACCTCCATAATCGAGAAATATTTCCTTATTCCACTAAGGATAATTTTAACCAATGTACAGTGATCTACTCTTAGATCATTATTGTACTCCCTTGCTCAACACAGTGTAGGGTATACAATAGATCTGGCACACATCATGGCATACTTTACAGAACCTATGGCTGAGGCATAGGGAATGACTTTCATTCTCTTTCTATCTTTTGTCGTGGTCGGGCTTTGAGTCTTTACTCAATTTCATACCTTGTAACACAGCCAAGAACTCTTTCTTTGACTGTTCCATTTTTGAACTACTTCAAAATATTGTCAAGGTATGTACTCATTGAAAAAACTTATCAAGCGTCTTGATCTATCTCTATAGATTTTGATGCTTAATATGTAAGCAGCTTCACCGAGGTCTTTCTTTGAAAAACTTCTTTAAAAACACTCTTTTATGCTTTGTAGATTAATTCTACATTATTTCCGATCAACAATATGTCATACATATATACTTATCAGAAATGTTATAGTGCTCCCACTCACTTTCTTGTAAATACAGGCTTCATCGCAAGTCTGTATAAAACTATATTCTTTGATCAACTTATCAAAGCGTATATTCCAACTCCGAGATACTTGCACCAGTCCATAGATGGATCGCTGGAGCTTGCATATTTTGTTAGCACCTTTAGGATTGACAAAACCTTCTGGTTGTATCATATACAACACTTCTTTAATAAATCTATTAAGGAATGCAGTTTTGTTTATCCATTTGCAAGATTTCATAAAATGCAGCAATTGCTAACATGATTCGGACAGACTTAAGCATAGATACGAGTGAGAAACTCTCATCGTAGTCAACACCTTGAACTTGTCAAAAATCTTTTGCGACAATTCTAGTTTTGTAGATAGTAACACTACTATCAGCGTCCGTCTTCCTTTTGAAAATCCATTTATTTTCTATGGCTTGCCGATCAACTGGCAAGTCAACCAAAGTCCATACTTTGTTCTTATACATGGATCTCATCTCAGATTTCATGGCCTCAAGCCATTTTGCGGAATCTGGGCTCACCATCGCTTCTTAATAGTTCGCAAGTTCGTCATGGTCTAGTAACATGACTTCCAGAATAGGATTACCGTACCACTCTGGTGTGGATGTCACTCTGGTTTACCTACGAGATTCGGTAGTAACTTGATCTGAAGTTTCATGATCATCATCACTAGCTTCCTCACTAACTGGTGTAGGTGTCGCAGAAACAGTTTTCTGTGATGTACTACTTTCCAATAAGGGAGCAGGTACAGTTACCTCGTCAAGTTCTACTTTCCTCCCACTCACTTCTTTCGAGAGAAAATCCTTCTCCAGAAAGTTCCCGAATTTAGCAACAAAAAGTCTTGCCTTCGGATCTGTGATAGAAGGTGCATCCAAAAGTCTCCTTTGGGTATCCTATGAAGACATATTTCTCCGATTTGGGTTTGAGCTTATTAGGATGAAACTTTTTCATATAAGTATCACAACCCCAAACTTTAAGAAATGACAGCTTAGGTTTCTTGCCAAACCATAGTTCACACGGTGTCGTCTCAGCGGATTTAGATGGTGCCCTTTTAAACGTGAATGCAGCTATCTTTAATGCATAACCCCAAAACGATAGTGGTAGATCGGTAAGAGACATCATAGATCGCACCATATCTAATAAAGTACGGTTATGATGTTCGGACACACCATTATGCTGTGGTGTTCCAGGTGGCGTGAGTAGTGAAACTATTTCACATTGTTTTAACAGAAGACCAAACTTGTAACTCAAATATTTGTCTCCGCGATCAGATCGTAGAAACTTTATTTTCTTGTCACGATGATTTTCTACTTCACTCTGAAATTCTTTTCAAATGTTTCAGACTTATGTTTCATCAAGTAGATATACTCATATCTACTCAAATCATCTGTGAAGTTCAGAAAATAACGATACTTGCCGTGAGCCTTAATACTCATCGGACCGCATACATCAGTATGTATTATTTCCAATAAGTCAGTTGCTCGCTTCGGAGAACAGAGTCTTAGTCATCTTGCCCATGAGGCATGGTTCGCAAGCATCAAGTGATTCCAAAATCCCATCAGCATGGAGTTTCTTCATGCGCTTTACACTAATATGACCTAAATGGCAGTGCTACAAATAAGTTGCACTATCATTATTAACTTTGCATCTTTTGGTTTCAATATTATGATTATGTGTATCACTATGATCGAGATCCAACGGATTATTTTCATTGGGTGTGTAACCATATAAGGTTTTATTCATGTAAACAGAACAACAATTTATTCTCTTACTTAAATGAATAACCGTATTACAATAAACATGACCAAATCATATTCATGCTTAACGCAAATACCAAATAATACTTATTCAGGTTCAACACTAATCCCGATAGTATAGGGAGTGTGCGATGATGATCATATCAATCTTGGAACTACTTCCAACACACATCGTCACTTCACCCTTAACTAGTCTATGTTTATTCTGCAACTCCCGTTTCGAGTTACTAATCTTAGCAACTGAACTAGTATCAAATACTGAGGGGTTGCTATAAATACTAGTAAAGTACACATCAATAACATGTATATCAAATATACTTATATTCACTTTGCCATCCTTCTTATCTGCCAATCACTTGGGGTAGTTCCGCTTCCAGTGACCAGCCCTTTCCAGTAGAAACACTTAGTCTCAGGCTTAGGACCAGACTTGGGCTTCTTCACTTGAGTAGCAACTTGCTTGTTGTTTTTCTTGAAGTTCCCCTTCTTCCCTCTGCCCTTTTCTTGAAACCAGTGGTCTTGTCTACCATCAACACTTGATGTTTTTCTCGATTTCTACCTTCGTCAATTTTCGCATTACGAAGAGCTTGGGAATCGTTTCCGTTATCCCTTGCATATCATAGTTCATCATGAAGTTCTACTAACTTGGTGATGGTGACTAGAGAATTCTGTCAATCACTATCTTATCTGGAAGATTAACTCCCACTTGATTCAAGCGATTGTAGTACTTAGACAATCTGGGCACATGCTCACTAGTTGAGCGATTCTCCTCCATCTTTTAGCTATAGAACTTGTTGGAGACTTTATATCTCTCAACTCGGGTATTTGCTTGAAATATTAACTTCAACTCCTGGAACATCTCATATGCTCCATGATGTTCAAAACGTCTTTGAAGTCCCGATTCTAAGCCATTAAGCATGGTGCGCTAAACTATCAAGTAGTCATCATATTGAGCTAGCCAAACGTTCATAACGTCTGCATCTGCTCCTACAATAGGTCAGTCACCTAGCGGTGCATCAATGACATAATTCTTCTGTGCAGCAATGAGGATAAACCTCAGATCACGGATCCAATCCGCATCATTGCTACTAACATCTTTCAACACAATTTTCTCTAGGAGCATATCAAAATAAACACAGGGAAGCAACGACGCGAGCTATTGATCTACAACATAATTTGCAAAATACTACCAGGACTAAGTTCATGATAAATTTAAGTTCAGTTAATCATATTACTTAAGAACTCCCACTTAGATAGACATCCCTCTAATCCTCTAAGTGATTACGTGATCCAAACCAACTAAACTATGTCCGATCATCACGTGAGATGGAGTAGTTTCATTGGTGAACATCACTATGTTGATCATATCTACTATATGATTCACGCTTGACCTTTCGGTCTCCGTGTTCCGAGGCCATATCTGTATATGCTTGGCTCGTCAAGTATAACCTGAGTATTCCGCGTGTGCAACTGTTTTGCACCCGTTGTATTTGAACGTAGAGCCTATCACACCCGATCATCACGTGGTGTCTCAGCACGAAGAACTTTTGCAACGGTGCATACTCAGGGAGAACACTTCTTGATAATTTAGTGAGAGATCATCTTATAATGCTACCGTCAATCAAAGCAAGATAAGATGCATAAAAGATAAACATCACATGCAATCAATATAAGTGATATGAAATGGCCATCATCATCTTGTGCTTGTGATCTCTATCTCCGAAGCACCGTCGTGATCACCATCGTCACCGGCGCGACACCTTGATCTCCATCGTAGCATCGTTGTCGTCTCGCCAAGCTTGTGCTTCCACGACTATCGCTACCGTTTAGTGATAAAGTAAAACATTACAGCGCGATTGCATTGCATACAATAAAGTGACAACCATATGGCTCCTACCAGTTGCCGATAACTTGGTTACAAAACATGATCATCTCATACAATAAAATTTAGCATCATGTCTTGACCATATCACATCACAACATGCCCTGCAAAAACAAGTTAGACGTCCTCTACTTTGTTGTTGCAAGTTTTACGTGGCTGCTACGGGCTTAAGCAAGAACCAATCTTACCTACGCATCAAAACCACAACGATAGTTTGTCAAGTTGGTGCTGTTTTAACCTTCGCAAGGACCGGGCGTAGCCACACTTGGTTCAACTAAAGTTGGAGAAACTGTCACCCGCAAGCCACCTATGTGCAAAGCACGTCGGGAGAACCGGTCTCGCGTAAGTGTACGCGTAATGTCGGTCCGGGCCGCTTCGTCCAACAATACCGCCGAACCAAAGTATGACATGCTGGTAAGCAGTATGACTTATATCGCCCACAACTCACTTGTGTTCTACTCGTGCATATAACAACAACATATAAAACCTAGGCTCGGTTGCCACTGTTGGGGAACGTAGCAATTTCAAAAAAATTCCTACGCACACGCAAGATCATGGTGATGCATAGCAACGAGGGGAGAGTGTGATCTACGTACCCTTGTAGATCGACAACGGAAGCGTTTGGTTGATGTAGTCGTACGTCTTCATGGCCCGACCGATCAAGCACCGAAACTACGGCACCTCCGAGTTTTAGCACACGTTCAGCTCGATGACGATCCCCGGACTTCGATCCAGCAAAGTGTCGGGGAAGAGTTCCGTCAGCACGACGGCAAGGTGACGATCTTGATGTACTACTGTCGCAGGGCTTCGCCTAAGCACCGCTACAATATTATCGAGGACTATGGTGGCAGGGGGCGCCGCACACGGCTAAGAATAAGATCACGTGGATCAACTTGTGTCTCTCTGGGGTGCCCCTGCCTCCGTATATAAAGGACCAAGAGGGGGAGGCCGGCCGGCCACATATGGCGCGCCAGGAGGAGTCCTACTCCCTCCGGGAGTAGGACTTCTCCCCCAATCCTAGTTGGAATAGGATTCATGAGGTGGAAAAGAGAGAGAGAGAGAGAAGGAGGAGGGCGCCGGCCCCCTCTCTCCTTATCCTATTCGGACTAGGGGGGAGGGGCGCGCGGCCCAAGCCCTGGCTGCCTCTCCTCTTCTTCCACTATGGCCCATTAAGGCCCATATAGCTCCTGGGGGGTTCCGGTAACCTCCCGGTACTCCGGTAAAATCCCGATTTCACCCGGAACACTTCCGATATCCAAACATAGGCTTCCAATATATCAATCTTTATGTCACGACCATTTCGAGACTCCTCGTAATGTCCGTGATCACATCCGGGACTCCAAACAAACTTCGTACATCAAAATGCATAAACTTATAATATAACTGTCATCGTAACCTTAAGCGTGCGGACCCTACGGGTTCAAGAACAATGTAGACATGACCGAGACATGTCTCCGGTCAATAACCAATAGCGGAACCTGGATGCTCATATTGGCTCCTACATATTCTACGAAGATCTTTATCGGTCAGACCGCATAACGACATACGTTGTTCCCTTTGTCATCGGTATGTTACTTGCCCGAGATTCGATCGTCGGTATTCCAAATACCTAGTTCAATCTTGTTACCGGCAAGTCTCTTTACTCGTTCTGTAATACATCATCCCGCAACTAACTCATTAGTTGCAATGCTTGCAAGGCTTAAGTGATGTGCATTACCGAGAGGGCCCAGAGATACCTCTCCGACAATCGGAGTGACAAATCCTAATCTCGAAATACGCCAA
The DNA here is from genome assembly GCF_002162155.2 of Triticum dicoccoides. NCBI lineage: Eukaryota > Viridiplantae > Streptophyta > Magnoliopsida > Poales > Poaceae > Triticum > Triticum dicoccoides. Next base: position 2,533,167 of record NC_041392.1, read on the forward strand.
CCCAACATGTACCTTTGGAGACACCTGTAGAGCTCCTTTATAATCACCCAGTTACGTTGTGACGTTTGGTAGCACAAAAAGTGTTCCTCCGGCAAACGGGAGTTGCATAATCTCATAGTCATAGGAACATGTATAAGTCATGAAGAAAGCAATAGCAACATACTAAACGATCGGGTGCTAAGCTAATGGAATGGGTCATGTCAATCAGATCATTCACCTAATGATGTGATCCCGTTAATCAAATAACAACTCTTTGTCCATGGTTAGGAAACATAACCATCTTTGATTAACGAGCTAGTCAAATAGAGGCATACTAGTGACACTCTGTTTGTCTATGTATTCACACATGTATTATGTTTCCGGTTAATACAATTCTAGCATGAATAATAAACATTTATCATGATATAAGGAAATAAATAATAACTTTATTATTGCCTCTAGGGCATATTTCCTTCAGCGCAGAGCTCCTCGTCCTCCTCGAGCGTCGCTATGTTCTCCGGAGTCAGCGTGAGCTCTGCGATGATGTGGCCGCCGCCCTCCTGGCCTGGGTATAGCGACGTCCTGCTATCGAACTTGTTGTCCCTGCCGCGACGGGGCGCCCCCCACCCAAAGTCGCAGCCGTACATGTCGAACCGCTACGAGCTTCTCATCATGGTCCCTGTCGGGTCGAAGAAGTGCAGCGTGCAGACCATGAGCTCAAATCCCAAAGAAAACCGAAGCTGATGATCAGCTGCTGATCGAGTCAGTTGGGAATAAAGACGAGCACCTCGCGAGCAAACAGGCAGGCTGGCCCGGTGGAGATTCCAGCGGACCGCAGCGGCGCACCAAGCGACTGCTGCTCGCCGTCGATGGTCGAGAAGCCAGAGAGGGGGTGGAGGGGCTCACGTCGCCGTCGTGTCCATCGCCGTCCGTCGTTAGCGCCTTGCCCGGTGGCTAGCATTTTTTTAGGGAGTGGGTAGCAGAATGGGCGCTAACAGCCCTGCTCGCGTTGGCCGGCCCACCAGGCCAGATGCTCGCTCACTCAGGTCCTAGCTCCTTTGGTTGACTCTACTTAAAAAATAAATAAATAACTTAAAAATATAACCGTTCAAAGAAAAAACTTAAAAATATAAAAAATAAAGTTAATCAGTGACCAGTTGTCTTTTCTAACAAAAAGTTCAAGAAATTGACAAAAAAGTTTGCAATTTTTTAAAATATTTCATGGTTTTCAAAAATTGTACTTTTTGAAAAAAAAAAGTCTCATTTAAAAAAAAATTGTGGATTTGCAAAGGTTCACAAATTTGAAGATTACTTGCAACTTTCAAAACAAAGTTCATGTATTTCGAAACACAAAATCACGGATTTGAAAAAATCATGTGTTTAATTTTTTATATATATTCCAAAAAAAGTTTGAGAATTTGAAAAACTGAGCACAATTTTTTAAAAAGCTTGTGAACTAAAAAATAAGACAAAACCAGAATAAAACAGAAAAGGAAAAAACATTAAAAAATGAAACCCCAAAAAATAGTCCAAAAAATGTATAGAAAACTGGTCAAAAAAGAAACGAAGGGGACGAAGGTTCCCAAGACTAGTATGAGCCTACCCATTTATCACATAGCGACCCAAGAGACACACACAGACCTTCCCAATGTGGTGCATACGCATAAGCCTAAAACCATCGCTTAAGGCGTTGAATGGGGCTTGCCACCATCAGGGATCAATTCCTTGGTGGGGGTGACTGGAGGATGGGCTAAAGGTAGCTTATATGATATCATGATGGGCGGTCTTCTTACAGATTGGGCTAGTATTATGGGACGGATGAAGTGGTCACGATTGTTCTCAGAATCGTGGAGGGAAAATAAAGCACTGCATGTACTAACCGTACTTATCTTGTAGTGGACTTATGCATGAAAGAAGTGGAGAGAAGTAGGGTGGGCTGTCAGGCTAAACAGAAACAAATCCACAGTGTTTTGCAGCAGAGTAACTGCATATTTGTTTGAGGTATTTTGTTCATGTCATTGTATACGAAACATTTATATTATATTTTGTATCCTATCTATCACGATGTTGTACAAGAATAACTTTTGCACTTATGTGTTGTTACTGATGAACTATTGAGATATCCTACTTTCAACCACTTTACTTATTTATTTTTTGATGATGGGTTCCTCAATATTTTTCACTAAATTGTAATGGATAAATATATTATGGTGGGATACCCACGGATAGTCGCATCTACATCCTGATTATTCGCCTGAGTCGCTGCTTGTATGTTTGATTTTTCTAACTTAGTCCTTCAATTTCATAAAACCATGACATTTTCTACATCAATATGATCAAAAAAGTACAACAGGCCATCTCATGGGGAGGGATCAGATCTCCGTGTCTCATGGGGAGGGATCAGATCTTCGTTCGCGGCATCAAATGGACGACCGAGCGGTTGATCTTCTAGGATTATTATCCGATCAACGCGTATCACGCCTCATAAATTTGAGGGCCCTAGTTGATGGGATTTTGAATAATGGATTTAGCTGATTAGGTATACGGCCATATGGGCTTGGTGCCTAAAAGAAGTGGAGAGAAGTAGGGTGGGCTTTTGAGCTAAACATAAACAAATGCATACAACAAATCAATTCATCGTGTTCTGCAGCACAGTTGATATATATTTGTTCGATGTATTGTGTCCATGCCATTGTATATACGAGACATTTATATTACATTTTGTATTTTATCTATCACGATGTTGTAGAAGAACGACTTTTGCACTAATGTGTTGTTGATGATATACTATTGTGCTATCACTTCCAATCACTTTCCTCATTTACTTCCTGATGATGGGTTCCTCAATGTTTCTCACTAAATTGGAATAGATGAAGTGGATTGAGGTGGGATTCACATGGAGAGTCCAATCTTAAGGCTTACTATTCGCCTAGAATCGCTCCTTGTATGTTTGATTTTTCTAACTTAGGCCTTCAATTTCACAAAATCATGACATTTTCTACATGAATATGACCCTCAAAACGTACAATGGGCCATTAATTATATGTATGAAACTCAACATAATAATAAAAAATTAAGACACATATAAAAACAACATATGTTGTTATACTTTCGTAGTAACTGAAACTATGCCTAAAACGTCATATTTTGTGAACTACTCCCTCCATCCCATAATATAAGATCTTTTACAACACTGTGTTAAAAAAGCTCTTATATTATGGGACGGAGAGAGTAGATGCCACATATTGTAATTAAACAAAGTAGAATTCGTGTTCCCATTTACCATATGACTTGGTTTTCTGTGCAACTTTTTTGTATATTCCGAGCTATATGTAGCAAACTAAGTGTTGCTTATATATATTGTGTATGTCCATGAGTCCACTTAAGCACGATTAAATATCTCAAAGGGGGTGTGGAAAATCAAGTGTGTAAAGCATTTTGTTCCTAGACCATACAAGCCATAGTCTAGGTGCAATTCAATAGAGCATTCTAGAGCAAACGAGTGTATGTTGCCAATGGTGCATGGTTTAGTGGATCCTATTTTCACTAGTTTTCTTTATTTCTTTTCTCGGTTTTCAATGGTTTTCTGTTCTTTTTTTCTATGATTTCTTTTCAGTTCCTTTGTTTCTTTTCTCCGTTTTAATTGGGTTTTTTTTTCTTTTCTTTGTTTTCTTCGGTTGTCTACTTCCTTTTTGCATTTTTTCCCCATTTTTCTTTGTTTCTTTCTCAATTTTCACTGTTTTCATTCGTTTTTGTTAGTTTTCTTCTATATTTCTTTTCCTTTTTAGGGTTTATTTGTTTCTTTTTTGGGTTTGATTTTTTTATTTCTTCTTTTCTTCGGTTTTCTATTTCTCTTTCGCATTTTTTCATTTTTCTTCGTTTCTTTCTCGATTTTCACTGTTTCACTCTTTCTTTTGTTAGTTTTGTTCTGTTTTTCTTTGCCCTTTTTATGGTTTATTTGTTTCTTTTTCAGGTTTGATTGGTTTTCTTCACTTCTTTTTGTTTCTTTTGTCATTTTCAATTGTTACTTTTATTCAACACATGTCGACTTTTTGTCGCTGGGGATGGACTTAGCGGCGGGTGGAAAAACTTTGCGGAAAAGCATAGCCATAAGGTCAGTGACGCCCTTATCTTTTGACTCGTGAGCTCAGTAAAATTCAAGGCAAGTTATTTCATCAATTTCCATATGGCATTCCTTTGTGATTATTTTTTGTCAAATGCACGGCAGAAGCAGTGCCCAATTGCCTATTGTTTCCAGGTATATACAATAAGACATAGTGAGTTGACTGACAACTAATGATGATGTCAGCTCTAAGGAAGATGATGATGTCAAGCGTAATGAGGAGGATGCAGAGTGTAATGATGATGATGATGGATCATCGTCGATGGAGAAAATAAGACTACTGTCATGGATGAGAGCCCTTGCGTCGAAGATGGCTACTGTCATGGATGCTCTCAAGGCGGCGAATGAAGAGGTGGGGGAGCTGGAGTCGAGCGTGAAGAAGTCTGTGCAGGCTGTGTGGCGGATGGAAACGGCACCATGGTGACAAAAACATCACCAACTTGTGCAAATCTTGAGTAACTATCTAGGACGGTGTTTTCATGTGCACATCAGCTTCAACTTGTGCAACAGGAAAGGTGTTTTATTACGTATATGTGTGCCAAACAGCTACTGAACATCCAATTTCTCAAATCTCAATGTCATTTCTAGCGGTTCTGAACTTTTTATTTGAGTGGTTGAACTTTATATATTCAACTACATGTCTTGTGTCCTCCATTTGAATCTTCAATTTCTCCTCTCCGAAAGCAGCTTTCTTAAATCCCACTGAGACCTTCATCTTCTATAATATCGTCTGTGAGTAGGAGCTAACTGCTAAATCAGAATGCTTTAGTTGTAAACTTTCCTCCCGTTTCAACTTGGACTAGCTTGCTCATCTAGAGATCTTTCAAAAACATTCCTCGTCACATTCTGGACTATATCCGCGTGTCCAAATACAGGGCCTTGGCGGTGATGGAGTCAGCCAGGTGTTTGATAACTCTCAGAAGCAGCACTAGTAAGTGGGGGTGGCAATATTGTAGGATTTCATTTTTGGTGTTGCTCTTTGGGTGGCGATTCATGACTTTCAGGGTGAAAGCCTAAGGTTCATTGGTTGTGCCATGCAACTGCCTTGCTGAAGGAATTGTTTTGAGAGCTCGGACTTCCTTCAGGGTGAAAATCTAAGATCTTGGATCGGGCAAACATGGCGCTTGTGCACTGTTCACTTCTTGAAGGCATTGCGTTTGGAGACCTCTTGTGTTTTCTGGGTGTTGTATTTGGTGGTGGTTGGTGTGCTACTGCCGAGAGGAGTTGGTCGATGTGGAGTGACCTTTGTTTTTTCCTTTTTCTCTTTTGTCCTTTGGATGTGTGCATCCTCGATGTTTTGTGACATCTTGTAGATGCAGAGGCTGGGTGTAATTGGTATCTTTGCGATATTAATGTATTTCCCTAAAAAACGTGTGTACAAATATATTAAGGTGTCCACTTTCTTTCTTCTATCTGTATCCAAGAGAAGAGTGAAGTGCATTGTAGGTCCTTGGACTATTTCGATGGCCTCACATAAGTTCTTAAACTATGAAAAGTGTCATCTAGGTCCTCAAAAATCCTTGAAGTGTAATAAGTGTATATATGTGACACCTCCGAAATAGTTTAAGGACTAATGTGACACCTTTGAAACAGTTTGAGGACCAGGATAACACACATATTGCACTTTAAGGACCTGGATAACGATTTTCATAGTTCGAGGATCTACGTGACACCTCTGAAATATTTCAAGAACCTATGATGCACTTCACTCCAAGAGAATAATGCTCAATAAATTTCAAAGATGTGGCATCAATGGGAGGGAATCTGAGCAAATATCTTCTTGATGTCAGGTGGTCGGCGACGTTGACTCAGGACGAGGGCTTGCGGAAGAGGAGCCCCTTCTGGATGTAGTTGTAGGAGAGTGTGGCGGCTCATTTGGATGCACCGGCGGCTTTGCGATCATGAGACCATCAAGTTTCATGCACTAGCCAACGCAACCAAAAGTCCGAACTGATGGAAAGGGCTAGCGCAATCCACATATACTGTAACATCCCATCTCACGTGTGACAGGGAAGACAAGTCAACACATGCAACCGAAAGAGAGCGACGGCGCGCGAAACTCACGTATGACTCAAGAGGCCTCTACGTGGACACAAAGGGGGGCTACCAGCAATTTTGCGAAAGCCAGGACTTGAACTCAAGACCTTGGACTCTGATACCATGTTAAGCTTCATGCACTAGCCAACGCAAGCAAAAGTCCGAACTGATGGAAAGGGCTAGTGCAATCCATATATATTGTAACACCTCAGAACGACGGGCTGAAAGTCACTTGGTTCCACCGAGCCACTCTTCAGAGAGCGGCTTGGATGTTGATGGGGAGGACGAATCCTTCTTCTTGACGGCAGTAAGGATCGGGCGCCACTGGCTTCTTGACTGGCGACATTGTCTGCCCGGCTAGCGACACGATGGGGATGCCAACTCCTTCTTCACACCGCACCTAGTTTGGATGCTTCGATTGCGCGGAGGGGGCGGCGGCACCTCTTTTAAGCGGTGTTCGATTTGCACGTCACACAGTTGCGTGGAGTGGATGGTGGTGTAGGACCCTGGTCAATCAATGATGACCGTAGCACCTCCTCCATCTAAGTGGTGAATTTGTCGTCCGCCGCCGCCGCCACGATGAGCAAGGTTGGTTTCCGCTCCTCATCGCCCAAGGAGATCAACCCCACCTTCACAGTGGATGGGCCCGTGGATGACGATATGCCCAACGATCGTGGGTGATGACTCTAAATAGATCTAGAGCTCGCCCCACCCCGGATCATGTGTCTTGGTAGCCACCACGCCTGGTTCTTATTGGTTTTCGTCTCCTTGCCCATGGCGGCGGCCGGCAATATGGTGGTGTGCGGTGGCCGGTGGATGCGTAGGGGAAGAGAAGGAGTGCGTGGATAGGATTTGCATGGAGGAGGCTGGCCGGCTTTAAAATCAAAGTAGACTTTTCGGTTGCCGCACTACCGTGAATGCAGGTAGGGGCCATTCCAGTCACCTGGTGTGAATGCATGTAGGGTTCTAGAGCCGGACGGTTGGAAAAGGATTTTTGGTAGTCCGGGTTGTCGGAGTCTGACATGGCGGACGCCTCCCTAAAGCTCCCTTGATTTAGGGCCGGCTTGTGCGATTTGGAACATACGGACTTGTCCGGCTTGATTTTTTTTACGAGAAAATTTCAATCTATTCATCTTCAATCATGGTAGTACAAAAAACAACAGAGGTAATAAAAATTACAACTATGTCCGTGGACCACCTACCGATGACTACAAGCATTGGATCAAGCCGAAGGTGCGCCACCATCATCGCCCCTCCTTCAATAGTCCGGCTCGATTTGGTGATCTGTGTTGGATGCTTGAAAAGTGTCTGGCAGAGTCTCATGAGAGTATTTGCAGGCGTTTTAGTAATCCACGTTGGAGATGCCCTTGTATGTAGAATCAATCGACTGTATTTTTCGCAAAAAATCAACTGTATTTTTCGCAACAAAAAGAAAAGAGAATCAATCAACGGTACGTCTGATATGATGCTGAGTTGCTGACACAAACGGTAATGCACCAGCCAACAAGTACGGAAGGATCCTCTGATTATTTTTTGGAAAACATACTATATATATCCGCCGCATGCATGGGATGGCAACAAATCCTCTGATTTCCAGCTCGTTTTGAGAGCTTTTGAACGCTTTGGATTTTTGTAAACTAACTAAATTCCCGTCAATCACTCTAGCCGGCCGCACAACGGTCAATTGCTGGCTCCGTTCCGTTAAGTAGTACCGTCTTTCTCTTCCTCCTTCCGTTGTGCAGCACCAACACCAAACACAGGCATAGCCATGGCGATGATAGTCTTCGATGCATGGAATTCCACGCATGAACATGAACATGTATGTATCATTCATCCATGCCTTTATCTCATCTCCTTCCTGTCCTTTATTTACTTATGGTTAATTATTCATCTGGCCGGACGCTTCTCCTCTCATCAATGTTTTGGATCTTTATTATCTGCAAAAAAATGTTTTGGATCTTTATTCTGAATTTAAATTCTTGCCAAGAAATGGTAACAAAAAGAGTTTTTACGTTCGCAGGACAAGGGGCTCGCGCTCGCTATTATCGCTGACCAACAGAATATGGGGGTTGACGAATGCGATGATCCAGAGAGCGAGGTCCACTATGTACCTCTCAGTGTAAGTGTTCGCCTGCTGTACTTCAGATTAGATAGAATCTTGATTTTCCCAGCAAAAAAAAACTAGATTCATGATTTTGTAACGAATAAGTGCGTGACTTCTTGACTGGTCTAATTAACCTCATCGTGAGGACGTGAGGCCCGATTTTTTGCGACCAAATGATGACAAATTTTTTTTATGATCGTAGGAGGAGCTTGCGCTCACCACTATTGCTGGCCAACAGCCCATGGCGGCTGACAAATGCGGTGATCCAGAGAGCGAGGTCGACTTTGTCCCTCTCAGAGTAAGTGTTTTCTTCAGATTAAATAGTCATGATTTTGTAACATATATGTATGTATAAGCGCATGACTTCTTGATCAATCTAAACCTCATTTTTGACAGGTCGTGAGGCCGGATGATGAGCAGCCAAAGCGTCCCGGCGGGCGGGTTAAAGTGTGTGCACATAAACCTAAAAAGAAGAAAGTAAGTTGATACACTCCCGAAATACATTCTTGTGTTTGCTCTTGTGATATTGGGGAAAATTAGACCAGTAAACAGAGCTTCCAGTCGTATTTCTGAACTCACAATACTTCAGCTTGGATTATCAAATCTTTTACCTTCTTCTTTTCTGCGGGTGGTCATCTTTTACCTTCAGCCGCATACACAAATAGATCTTGAGTTTGATGCTCTACTTTCACTGGTTATCTTGATAGGTGAAGAGAACGCGGCTGGCAGATTCCAAGAGTGACAAGGGTGATAATTTTGCGCCAATGGTAAGAACGGGATATCGAAATTTGGTTCATCGAGGCATTTTTGTATTCAACGCTTGAAAGAAACACATGTCCGTATATCATGTCTGTTTAAGAAGTAGATTGTGTACTTGTGTTACAGGGGAAGAGAGGGAGGCCGACACGCGCCAAGTCTGCTAAGAGCAAGACGTGGTGTAACCCGGAGTTTGTTTACGGCGACAACATCAACATTAGTAGCAGTAGTGAGAGCGATAGCGAGGGAAACAAAGATGTTGATTATAATCCTACGGTATGGTCATATATGGACCATTTTAAATTGCTTGATTTAAGCCTTTTGTCATTCAAATCTTGATCACAGTTGTTTGTAAGCAGATTAATTTTTATGAAGTAATTTGTGTACTTGTGTTACAGAGGAAGACAGGTAGGCTGGTACGCGCCAAGTCTGTCAAGAATAATATGTGGTGTAAACCGGAGTTTGTTTACAATGACAACCTCGACATTAGCAGTAGTGGGAGTGAGACTGAGGGAAACAAATATGATGATTATGATCCGATGGTAAGGTCATTATATATCAGACTCATTTCGTGAAATGATAAGAAAACAAATGTTCGTAAGTACAGGTTAATATGTATGTCAAACTAAGAACAGGTTTTGATTTGACAGGCATCCCACATTGATGGCCACCCAAAGAAATGTGCGGCTCCTGCGGCCGCACCGGGGCGCCCAGATCCAGCCGCCGGGGGACCTCCCCTGCCTCCCCACCTCCCCTCGCCGCCGCCGGAGGTCGTCGCCGGGCAAAGCCCGGTGGCGACGGCGGCGGCGGGGCGGTTTCTGTGGCGCGGTCGCTGCGGGCGTGGAGGGGGCTCGGCTGCGAGCTTCGGCGGCGGGGTCGCGTCTTGGCGTGCCGGGGGTGCGCGGTCCTGCAGGGACCGCTCAAGGCGATGCAGGCGAGGTGGCGGACAAGGAGCTGGACGCGACGGTGCTGACTGGTGGTGGTTGCGGTCTGCAGAGCTGGGCGGCGACGGATCTGGGAGTTCCCGACGCCATCCGGTGCTCTGGATCCGCAAGTTCTGTTATATGGCGAGGAGCTCCGGCGAAAGCACTGCCTTGACCAAGGTCAGGCCGACGACGGCGGCGCTACTGGCGTCGTCTACCTTCTTGGAGGCGTCGTTGTGGAGCTTCGTCGACATCATGACGGATTTGGCTCTCCGGATGAAAATCTTTGCCTCGGTCTTCCGAAGCGGGCGGCGGCGGCGTCTACGTCGTGACCTCCTTGGAGGCGTCGTTTGGGAGAGACTGTCGCGAGCGATCTCTTCACCACCAAGGCGCCGCGCTTCCCCCTCGCCTCCCTCCCTCCGCCGCCGCCTGAGGGCCTCCGAGGAGGGTTCTCGGCCCCAATGATGGTGGCGGCAGGATCTGGCGCATCCTCTCAGAGGGCCTTAGCTCCCCGGGGCGGCGGCCCCGGCCGATGGGCGCGGTGCAGCCGGCGGGCTGTGCCGGCGAGCTCTGGTGGGCAGCCTCCCACGGCCGCGGGCGGTGTGGGGGTTGCGGACGCTGGCGCAGTGGCGGTTCCTCGCAATCCGTCATGGCTCCATGTAGAAGATCCGCCCCTGCTTCGATCTGTCCCGATCCGTGCTGGCGCCGGTCCTTCCTGTTGGAAATATGCCCTAGAGGCAATAATAAATTGATTATTATTATATTTCCTTGTTCATGATAATCGTTTATTATCCATGCTAGAATTGTATTGATAGGAAACTCAGATACATGTGTGGATACATAGACAACACCATGTCCCTAGTAAGCCTCTAGTTGACTAGCTCGTTAATCAATAGATGGTTACGGTTTCCTGACCATGGACATTGGATGTCGTTGATAACGGGATCACATCATTAGGAGAATGATGTGATGGACAAGACCCAATCCTAAGCCTAGCACAAGATCATGTAGTTCGTATGCTAAAGCTTTTCTAATGTCAAGTATCATTTCCTTAGACCATGAGATTGTGCAACTCCCGGATACCGTAGGAGTGCTTTGGGTGTGCCAAACGTCACAACGTAACTGGGTGGCTATAAAGGTACACTACGGGTATCTCTGAAAGTGTCTGTTGGGTTGGCACGAATCAAGATTGGGATTTTGTCACTCCGTGTAAACGGAGAGGTATCTCTGGGCCCACTCGGTAGGACATCATCATAATGTGCACAATGTGACCAAGGGGTTGATCACGGGATGATGTGTTACGGAATGAGTAAAGAGACTTGCCGGTAACGAGATTGAACAAGGTATCGGTATACCGACGATCGAATCTCGGGCAAGTACCATACCGCTAGACAAAGGGAATTGTATACGGGATTGATTGAGTCCTTGACATCGTGGTTCATCCGATGAGATCATCGTGGAACATGTGGGAGCCAACATGGGTATCCAGATCCCGCTGTTGGTTATTGACCGAAGAACATCTCGGTCATGTCTGCATGTCTCCCGAACCCGTAGGGTCTACACACTTAAGGTTCGATGACGCTAGGGTTATAAAGGAAGCTTGTATGTGGTTACCGAATGTTGTTCGGAGTCCCGGATGAGATCCCGGACGTCACGAGGAGTTCCGGAATGGTCCGGAGGTAAAGATTTATATATAGGAAGTCCTGTTTCGGCCATCGGGACAAGTTTCGGGGTCATCGGTATTGTACCGGGACCACCGGAAGGGTCCCGGGGGCCCACCGGGTGGGGCCACCTGCCCCGGGGGGCCACATGGGCTGTAGGGGGTGCGCCTTGGCCTACATGGGCCAAGGGCACCAGCCCCTAGAGGCCCATGCGCCAAGATATAGGAAAAAGGGGAGAGTCCTAAAAGGGGAAGGCACCTCCGAGGTGCCTTGGGGAGGATGGACTCCTCCCCCCTCCTTAGCCGCACCCTTCCTTGGAGGAGGGGGCAAGGCTGCGCCTCCCCCCTCTCCCCTGCCCCTATATATAGTGGAGGGGAGGGAGGGCATCCACACCTGAGCCCCTGGCGCCTCCCTCCTTTCCGTGACACCTCCTCCTCTCCCGTAGGTGCTTGGCGAAGCCCTGCAGGATTGCCACGCTCCTCCATCACCACCACGCCGTTGTGCTGCTGCTGGATGGAGTCTTCCTCAACCTCTCCCTCTCTCCTTGCTGGATCAAGGCGTGGGAGACATCGTCGAGCTGTACGTGTGTTGAACGCGGAGGTGCCGTCCGTTCGGCACTAGGATCATCGGTGATCTGAATCACGACGAGTACGACTCCATCAACCCCGTTCACTTGAACGCTTCCGCTTAGCGATCTACAAGGGTATGTAGATGCACTCTCCTTCCTACTCGTTGCTGGTCTCTCCATAGATAGATCTTGGTGATACGTAGGAAAATTTATGAATTTCTGCTACGTTCCCCAACAGTGGCATCATGAGCTAGGTCTATTGCGTAGATTCTTTGCACGAGTAGAACACAAAGTAGTTGTGGGCGTCGATATTGTTCAATATGCTTGCCATTACTAGTCTTATCTTGATTCGGCGGCATCGTGGGATGAAGCGGCCCGGACCAACCTTACACGTACGCTTACGTGAGACCGGTTCCACTGACAAACATGCACTAGTTGCATAAGGTGGCTGGCGGGTGTCTGTCTCTCCCACTTTAGTCGGATCGGATTCGATGAAAAGGGTCCTTATGAAGGGTAAATAGCAATTGGCATATCACGTTGTGGTTCATGCGTAGGTAAGAAACGTTCTTGCTAGAAACCCATAGCAGCCACGTAAAACATGCAAACAACAATTAGAGGACGTCTAACTTGTTTTTGCAGGGTATGCTATGTGATGTGATATGGCCAAAGGATGTGATGAATGATATATGTGATGTATGAGATTGATCATGTTCTTGTAATAGGAATCACGACTTGCATGTCGATGAGTATGACAACCGGCAGGAGCCATAGGAGTTGTCTTTATTTATTTGTGACCTGCGTGTCAACTTAAACGTCATGTAATTACTTTACTTTATTGCTAACCGTTAGCCATAGTAGTAGAAGTAATAGTTGGCGAGGCAACTTCATGAAGACACGATGATGGAGATCATGATGATGGAGATCATGGTGTCATGCCGGTGACGATGATGATCATGGAGCCCCGAAGATGGAGATCAAAAGGAGCAAAGTGATGATGGCCATATCATGTCACTATTTGATTGCATGTGATGTTTATCATGTTTATACATATTATTTGCTTAGAACGACGGTAGTAAATAAGATGATCCCTTACAACAATTTCAAGAAGTGTTCTCCCCTAACTGTGCACCGTTGCGACAGTTCGCTGTTTCAAAACATCACGTGATGATCGGGTGTTTTATTCAGACGTTCAAATACAACGGGTGTTGACGAGCCTAGCATGTACAGACATGGCCTCGGAACACACGCGAAACACTTAGGGTTAACTTGACGAGCCTAGCATGTACAGACATGGCCTCGGAACACGGAGACCGAAAGGTCGAGCATGAGTCGTATAGAAGATACGATCAACATGAAGATGTTCACCGATGATGACTAGTCCGTCTCACGTGATGATCGGACACGGCCTAGTTTGACTCGGATCATGTAATCACTTAGATGACTAGAGGGATGTCTATCTGAGTGGGAGTTCATAAGATGAACTTAATTATCCTGAACATAGTCAAAAGGTTTTTGCAAATTATGTCGTAGCTCACGCTATAGTTCTACTGTTTAGATATGTTCCTAGAGAAAATATAGTTGGAAGTTGATAGTAGCGATTATGCAGACAGTAGAAAGCTTATGTCCTTAATGCACCGCTCAGTGTGCTGAACCCCAAACATCGTCTGTGGATGTTGCGAACATCGGACATACACGTTTTGATAACTACGCGATAGTTCAGTTAAACGGTTTAGAGTTGAGGCACCAAAGACATTTTTGAAACGTCGCGAAACATATGAGATGTTTTGAGGGCTGAAATTGGGATTTCAGGCTCATGCCCATGTCAAGAGGTATAAGACCTCCGATGACTTTCTTAACCTGCAAACTAAGGAGAAAAGCTCAATTGTTGAGCTTGTGCTCAGATTGTCTGAGTACAACAATCATTTGAATCGAGTGGGAGTTGATCTTCCAAATGAGATAGTGATGTTTCTCCAAAGTCATTGCCACCAAGCTGCTAGAGCTTCGTGATGAACTATAACATATCAGGGATAGATATGATGATCCTTGAGGTATTCGCGATGTTTGACACCGCGAAAGTAGAAATCAAGAAGGAGCATCAATTGTTGATGGTTGGTGAAACCACTAGTTTCAAGAAGGGCAAGGGCAAGAAGGGATACTTCATGAAACGGCAAATCAGCTGCTGCTCTAGTGAAGAAACCCAAGGTAAAACCCAAACCCGAGACTAAGTGCTTCTGTAATAAGGGGAACAACCACTAAAGCAGAATTACCCTAGATACTTGGTAGATAAGAAGGCTGGCAAGGTCGATAGAAGTATATTGGATATACATTATGTTAATGTGTACTTTACTAGTACTCCTAGTAGCACCAGGGTATTAGATACCGGTTCGGTTGCTAAGTGTTAGTAACTCGAAACAAAAGGCTACGGAATAAACGGAGACTAGCTAAAGGTGAGCTGACGATACGTGTTGGAAATGTTTCCAAGTTTGATGTGATCTAACATCGCACACTCCCTCTACCATCAAGATTAGTATTAAACCTGAATAAGTGCTCTTGCACCTAAAATGAATGGTTTATTAGATCTCGATCATAGTGATACACATGTTCATGCCAAAAGATAGTAATGATAGTACCACCTACTTGTGGCACTGCCACGTAAGTCATATCGGTATAAAACGCATGAAGAAGCTCCATATTGATGGATCTTTGGGCTCACTCGTTTTTGAAAAGTTTGAGACATGCGAACCATCTCTATTGGTGTATATGCATGAAGAAAGTCCATGCAAATGGACCGTTTTGACTCACTTGATTTTGAATCACTTGAGACATGCAAATCATACCACATTGGCAAGATGACTGAAAGCATCGGTTTCAGTAAGATGGAACAAGATAGCAACTTGTTGGAAGTAACACATTTTGATGTGTGCAGTCCAATGAGTGCTGAGGCATGCAGTGAATACCGTTATGTTCTTACTTCACAGATGATTCGAGTAGATGTTGAGTATATTTACTTGATGAATCACGAGTCTGAATTATTGAAAGGTTCAAGTAATTTCAGTGTGAAGTTGAAAGATCGTCGTGACAAGAGGATAAAAGATCTATGATATGATCATAGAGATGAATATCTGAATCACGAGTTTGGCATAGAATTAAGACATTGTGGAAATTGTTTCACAACTAATACAGCCTGGAACACCATAGTGTGATGGTGTGTCCGAACATCATAACTGCACCCTATTGGATATGATGCATACCATGATGTCTCTTATCGAAGTACCACTATAGTTTATGGGTTAGGCATTAGAGACAACCACATTCACTTTAAATAGGGCACCACATAATTCCGATGAGATGACACCGTATGAATTATGGTTTAGAGAAACCTAAGTTGTCGTTTCTTAAAGGTTTGGGGCTGCGACGCTTATGTGAAAAAGTTTCAGGATTAAGCTCGAACCCAAAGCGGATAAAATACATCTTCATAGGACACCCAAAACAGTTGGGTATACCTCCTAATTCAGATCCGAAAGCAATATGAATTGTTTCTAGAATCGGGTCCTTTCTCGAGGAAAGGTTTCTCTCGAAAGAATTGAGTGGGAGGATGGTGGAGACTTGATGAGGTTATTGAACCATCACTTCAACCAGTGTGTAGCAGGGCACAGGAAGTTGTTCCTGTGGCACCTACACCAATTGAAGTAGAAGCTTATGATAGTGATCATGAAACTTCAGATCAAGTCACTCCCAAACCTCGTAGGATGACAAGGATACGTACTACTTCAGAGTGGTACGGTAATCCTGTCTTGAAAGTCATGTTGTTAGACAACAACGAACCTACGAGCTATGGAGAAGCGATGGTGGGCCCGGATTCCGATAAATGGCTCAAGGCCATAAAACCCGAGAGAGGATCCATGTATGAAAACAAAGTGTAGACTTTGGAAGAACTACTTGATGGTCGTAAGGCTGTTAGGTACATATGGATTTTGAAAGGAAGACAGAAAAGGATGGTAAGTGTCACCATTGAGAAAGCTCGACTTGTCGTTAAGATGTTTTTCGACAAGTTCAAGGAGTTGACTACGATGAGACTTTCTCACTCGTAGCGATGCTAAGAGTCTGTTGGAATTATATTAGCAATTACTGCATTATTTATGAAATCTTGCAGATAGGATGTCAAAACATTGTTTCCTCGACGATTCTTGAGGAAAGGTTGTATGTGATACAACCGGAAGGTTTTGTCCATCCTGAAATATGCTAATAAGTATGCAAAGCTCCAGCAATCCTTCTGAGGACTGGAGTGAGCATCTCGGAGTTGGAATGTATGCTTTGATGATGATCAAAGATTTTTGGGTGTATACAAAGTTTATGAGAAACTTGTATTTCCAAAGAAGTGAGTGGGAGCACTATAGAATTTCTGATGAGTATATGTTGTTGACATATTAATGATCAGAAATGACGTAGAATTTCTGGAAAGCATATAGGGTTATTTGGAAAGTGTTTTCAATGGAAAATCTGGATTAAGCTACTTGAACACTGAGCATCAAGATCTATAAGGATAGATCAAAACGCTTAATAGTACTTTCAAATGAGCACATACCTTGACATGATCTTGAAGGTGTTCGAGATGGACCAGTCAAAGAAGGAGTTCTTGCCTGAGTTGTAAGGTACGAAGTTAAGACTTAAAGCTCGACCACGGCAGAATAGAGAGAAAGGACGAAGGTCGTCCCCTATGCTTAAGACATAGGCTCTACAGTATGCTATGCTGTGTACCGCACCTGAAGTGTGCTTTACCATGAGTCAGTCAAGGGGTACAAGAGTGATCCATGAATGGCTCACAGGACAGCGGTCAAAGTTATCCTTAGTAACTAGTGGACTAAGGAATTTTCTCGATTATGGAGGTGGTAAAAGAGTTCGTCGTAAAGGGTTACGTCGATGCAAGCTTAACACCTATCCGGATAGCTCTGAGTAGAGATACCGGATACGTATAATGGAGCAACAATTTAGAATAGCTCCAAGTAGAACAGTTATTTGGAATAGCTCCAAATAGAGCGTGGAAGCTGCATCTAGGAGATGACATAGAGATTTGTAAAGCACACACGGATCTGAAAGGTTCAGATCCGTTGACTATAACCTCTCTCACAAGCATAACATGATCAAACCCAGAACTCATCGAGTGTTAATCACATGGTAAATGTGAACTAGATTATTGACTCTAGTAAACTCTTTGGGTGCTAGTCACATGGGGATGTGACCTTGAGTGTTAATCACATATCGATGTGAACTAGATTATTGACTCTAGTGCAAGTGGGAGACTGTTGGAAATATGCCCTAGAGGCAATAATAAATTGATTATTATTATATTTCCTTGTTCATGATAATCGTTTATTATCCATGCTAGAATTGTATTGATAGGAAACTCAGATACATGTGTGGATACATAGACAACACCATGTCCCTAGTAAGCCTCTAGTTGACTAGCTCGTTAATCAATAGATGGTTACGGTTTCCTGACCATGGACATTGGATGTCGTTGATAACGGGATCACATCATTAGGAGAATGA
>NC_041392.1:2554802-2562315 GCF_002162155.2 Triticum dicoccoides
GATGTTATGCAATCTATCGACAATGGCTTGCCACAGAGGGTATGGTTGCACAGTGGCGGCTGTCGGTTTTCTAACCCAACACATGTAGAACACATGCTTGACTTCGATTGTGATGCTTTTTGAGTACCTGGTCTCGAGCTCCGGTCTGAAAACCTAGGTCTAGCTCATGCCGGTTATACCTGGCAATGACGATGTTTTGCTGTCGTTACCTTGTTGAAGGTATTGCTCGGATATGCTTGGATTGTTTCTTCAAGGTGAAAACCTAGACTCTGCTTTTTGGTAGTTGGTTCCAGTGATGATGATGCTCGAGCGTCGTTCCGTTCCTGAAAGCATCGCTGTTGAAGAATCTTGATGTCCAATGTGGTGTTATGAGATAGTTGGTGTGGATATGGTTATTATCGTAGTTTGTCGATCGTGATTCAGAATGCTTCAGGACAGAATTTTTTTCTCTCGCTTAGGCATAACTTTGGCCTTATATGACACTTTGCTATTTGCCGGCGTTTTTTTTTGTGTGTGTGTGAGTGAGTTGGTGTTGGTTGTGTCAATACTAGCTACGCAGAGGCCAAGTGTGTGCTCACTATATTTGTATTATCTATGCTTCATTTTGGGTAATAAAATTCACCCTTTATCTCGCTTAGGTTCTCTCGTTTTCCCTCCGCCTTGGTCGGTGCACAACCTAAGATGACTTATTCACCTAGACGGAGGCAGTACAACATATGTTTCCCCAATATATTTTTTGGAAACGCTTCCCAACTAGACGATCGAACATGAAACATCCGTCGTGTCGTATGCATGATGTGTGCCCCTGACTGAGACGTCTTGCAACAACCCTTGTTGCAAGACGCGTGGGAGGCACATGAACTAAGTTGCAGCTCGCGTAGGAAAAATGACTGTTGAGGGGATCACAACAAGGCTCGTGTTGCAAAGCGTTGAGTGCAACACGAGGGCTCAACGAGCATATCAGATACATAAAAAGGAAAAAAATATTCGGGGTTTGCAACAAGGATCGTGTTGCAAAGTGCTGAGTGCAACATGAGGATTGTCACAAAGGCACATGTTGCAAAGTGCTAAGCGAAATAAGAGAATTGTTTTTTGCAAAGACTCAACGAGTAGATCGAAAGGCCGTCGCATTAGAAAAGAAAATGTTCGAGCGATTGCACAAGGCTCATGTTGCAAAGTATTGACTGCAACATGAGACTTGTTGTAAAATCTCTATGAGCAGATCGGACTGCTGTCGGGCAGAAAAAGAACAAGAAAAATGTTTGGAGGGATTGCAACAAGCAGGATCATGTTGCAAAGGGTTGAGCGCAACACGAAGCTTGCTACAAAGTCCCAGTGTCTCATGGGGAGGGATCAGATCTCCGTTCGCGGCATCAAATGGACGACCGAGCGGTTGATCTTCTAGGATTATTATCCGATCAACGTGTATCACGCCTCATAAATTTGAGGGCCCTAGTTGATGGGATTTTGAATAATGGATTTAGCTGATTAGGTATACGGCCATATGGGCTTGGTGCCTAAAAGAAGTGGAGAGAAGTAGGGTGGGCTTTTGAGCTAAACATAAACAAATGCATACAACAAATCAATTCATTGTGTTCTGCAGCACAGTTGCTATATATTTGTTCGATGTATTGTGTCCATGCCATTGTATATACGAGACATTTATATTACATTTTGTATTTTATCTATCACGATGTTGTAGAAGAACGACTTTTGCACTAATGTGTTGTTGATGATATACTATTGTGCTATCACTTCCAATCACTTTCCTCATTTACTTCCTGATGATGGGTTCCTCAATGTTTCTCACTAAATTGGAATAGATGAAGTGGATTGAGGTGGGATTCACATGGAGAGTCCAATCTTAAGGCTTATTATTCGCCTAGAGTCGCTCCTTGTATGTTTGATTTTTCTAACTTAGGCTTTCAATTTCACAAAATCATGACATTTTCTACATGAATATGACCCTCAAAACGTACAATGGGCCATTAATTATATGTATGAAACTCAACATAATAATAAAAAATTATAAAAAATTAAGACACATATAAAAACAACATATGTTGTTATACTTTCGTAGTAACTGAAACTATGCCTAAAACGTCATATTTTGTGAACTACTCCCTCCATCCCATAATATAAGATCTTTTACAACACTGTGTTAAAAAAGCTCTTATATTATGGGACGGAGAGAGTAGATGCCACATATTGTAATTAAACAAAGTAGAATTCGTGTTCCCATTTACAATATGACTTGGTTTTCTTAGCAACTTTTTTGTATATTCCGAGCTATATGTAGCAAACTAAGTGTTGCTTATATATATTATGTATGTCCATGAGTCCATTTAAGCACGATTAAATATCTCAAAGGGGGTGTGGAAAATCAAGTGTGTAAAGCATTTTGTTCCTGGAACCATACAAGCCATAGTCTAGGTGCAATTCAATAGAGCATTCTAGAGCAAACGAGTGTATGTTTCCAATGGTGCATGGTTTAGTGGATCCTATTTTCACTAGTTTTCTTCATTTCTTTTCTCGGTTTTCAATGGTTTTCTGTTCTGTTTTTCTATGATTTCTTTTCAGTTCCTTTGTTTCTTTTCTCCGTTTTAATTGGTTTTTTTTTCTTTTCTTCGTTTTCTTCGGTTGTCTATTTCCTTTTTGCATTTTTCCCCATTTTTCTTTGTTTCTTTCTCAATTTTCACTGTTTTCATTCGTTTTTGTTAGTTTTCTTCTATATTTCTTTTCCTTTTTAGGGTTTATTTGTTTCTTTTTTGGGTTTGATTTTTTTATTTCTTCTTTTCTTCGGTTTTCTATTTCTCTTTCGCATTTTTTCATTTTTCTTCGTTTCTTTCTCGATTTTCACTGTTTCACTCTTTCTTTTGTTAGTTTTGTTCTGTTTTTCTTTGCCCTTTTTATGGTTTATTTGTTTCTTTTTCAGGTTTGATTGGTTTTCTTCACTTCTTTTTGTTTCTTTTGTCATTTTCAATTGTTACTTTTATTCAACACATGTCGATTTTTTGTCGCTGGGGATGGACTTAGCGGCGGGTGGAAAAACTTTGCGGAAAAGCATAGCCATAAGGTCAGTGACGCCCTTATCTTTTGACTCATGAGCTCAGTAAAATTCAAGGCAAGTTATTTCATCAATTTCCATATGGCATTCCTTTGTGATTATTTTTTGTCAAATGCACGGCAGAAGCAGTGCCCAATTGCCTATTGTTTTCAGGTATATACAATAAGACATAGTGAGTTGACTGACAACTAATGATGATGTCAGCTCTAAGGAAGATGATGATGTCAAGCGTAATGAGGAGGATGCAGAGTGTAATGATGATGATGATGGTGGATCATCGTCGATGGAGAAAATAAGACTACTGTCATGGATGAGAGCCCTTGCGTCGAAGATGGCTACTGTCATGGATGCTCTCAAGGCGGCGAATGAAGAGGTGGGGGAGCTGGAGTCGAGCGTGAAGAAGTCTGTGCAGGCTGTGCGGCGGATGGAAACGGCACCACGGTGACAAAAACATCACCAACTTGTGCAAATCTTGAGTAACTATCTAGGACGGTGTTTTCATGTGCACATCAGCTTCAACTTGTGCAACAGGAAAGGTGTTTTATTATGTATATGTGTGCCAAACAGCTACTGAACATCCAATTTCTCAAATCTCAATGTCATTTCTAGCGGTTCTGAACTTTTTTTTTTGAGTGGTTGAACTTTATATATTCAACTACATGTCTTGTGTCCTCCATTTGAATCTTCAATTTCTCCTCTCCGAAAGCAGCTTTCTTAAATCCCACTGAGATCTTCATCTTCTATAATATCGTCTGTGAGTAGGAGCTAACTGCTAAATCAGAATGCTTTAGTTGTAAACTTTCCTCCCGTTTCAACTTGGACCAGCTTGCTCATCTAGAGATCTTTCAAAAACATTCCTCGTCACATTCTGGACTATATCCGCGTGTCCAAATACAGGGCCTTGGCGATGATGGAGTCAGCCAGGTGTTTGATAACTCTCAGAAGCAGCACTAGTAAGTGGGGGCGGCAATATTGTAGGATTTCATTTTTGGTGTTGCTCTTTGGGTGTCAAGTCATGACTTTCAGGGTGAAAGCCTAAGGTTCATTGGTTGTGCCATGCAACTGCCTTGCTGAAGGAATTGTTTTGAGAGCTCGGACTTCCTTCAGGGTGAAAATCTAAGATCTTGGATCGGACAAACATGGCGCTTGTGCACTGTTCACTTCTTGAAGGCATTGCGTTTGGAGACCTCTTGTGTTTTTTGGGTATTGTATTTGGTGGTGGTTGGTGTGCTACTGCCGAGAGGAGTTGGTCGATGTGGCGTGACCTTTGTTTTTTCCTTTTTCTCTTTTGTCCTTTGGATGTGTGCATCCTGGATGTCTTGTGACATCTTGTAGATGCAAAGGCTGGGTGTAATTGGTATCTTTGCGATATTAATGTATTTCCCTAAAAAACGTGTGTACAAATATATTAAGGTGTCCACTTTCTTTCTTCTATCTGTATCCAAGAGAAGAGTGAAGTGCATTGTAGGTCCTTGGACTATTTCGAATGTCTCACATAAGTTCTTAAACTATGAAAAGTGTCATCTAGGTCCTCAAAAATCCTTGAAGTGTAATAAGTGTATATATGTGACACCTCCGAAATAGTTTAAGGACTAATGTGACACCTTTGAAACAGTTTGAGGACCAGGATAACACACATATTGCACTTTAAGGACCTGGATAACGATTTTCATAGTTCGAGAATCTACGTGACACCTCTGAAATAGTTCAAGAACCTATGATGCACTTCACTCCAAGAGAATAATGCTCAGTAAATTTCAAAGATGTGGCATCAATGGGAGAGAATCTGAGCAAATATCTTCTTGATGTCAGGTGGTCGGCGACGTTGACTCAGGACGAGGGCTTGCGGAAGAGGAGCCCCTTCTGGATGTAGTTGTAGGAGAGTGTGGCGGCTCATTTGGATGCACCGGCGGCTTTGCGATCATGAGACCATCATGCTGGATTGGGATAACTAATAGTAAAAGGCGATTGCTACAAATCAACCGACCGATTTTCTAGGAATCGGGTCCTGGGCTGTCGGATCCATTGCTCACGAACTGGTCGATTGGTCAATGCAGCAAAGCTGAACCACAGCACCCGCACCCTCCATTGGCAGATTGACAGTAGCACTGCATTTCCGGTGCCCACCGGCATGTTGCACTGCAGCTCCGCCGGCCGGCACGCAGCGCCACGTCCGCTGCACTACAGCTCTGTCGACGGCGGGTAGCACCATGCCCGCTACACTGGAGCTCCGCCGTCGGTGAGATTTTCTGGTCCCTGCAGTACATGCGCTACATCGCAACTCTGTCGCACCACGATGAGACGATAGCAGCACGCCGCACTACAGCTCGTCGTCGGTGAGGTCACTGGTGGCAGCACCATCCACGCTGCACTGCAGCTCCGTCGTCGGTGAAGTCGCTGGTGGTAGCACCATCCACGCTGCACTGTAGCTCTGCCAATGAGGTCCGCCGTTTGCAACAGTACAGTTGCATCACAGCTCTGTCGCCCACGCAACACCATGGATGTTGCGTTGAAGCTTCTGCCCACCGGTGAGATCAACGGTCGCATCAACGCGTGTGCTGCATTGCAGCTTCGCCGCAGCAGCGCTAACGACACCACCCTCCCACAGCACGGCGACGCCTCCTCGAACTCTAGCAACACCGGAGAGTGCTGCATCGCAGCGTCGATGATCCTTCAGCCGTCTTGTTTGTAGCGCTGCAAAAGTCGATGAGCTGCTGCATAGCGCCCCCTCCCCCCCCCTCCCCGACGCCCTTGGCGTGCAGCGCCGACAACAGTCGACGAGCCGTTTTGCAACGCCGGAGCGGTCAACGACGAGATCCATGGGGTGGCAAAGGGAGGGGAGTATCAGCTCCCGTGGGAAGAAATATTAGGCTGGCCATAGTGGGGTTATCATAGCCGGTATCATGCACTCAGGAATAGCAAACATGATGATGTGGCATATAATTAAAGAAGAGAGAGAGGGTTAGAGTAACATAGGTAGATACCGTAATATAATAAATACTATACTACTTTGTGTCATGCATGGCGATAAATAAGGTCCTATGATACTATGCACTATGAATGTGGTATCATAAACTAGTATCATATGCATGATACTAGTATATGATCCTCCCCACTATGAGTATCCTTAGGCAGAGGGCGGCGATTTCGAGCGAGAGGAAGAAGGCCGGGTTGCGGGGGGGAGGGGGGTATAGTTGCAGCAGGCAGCGGCGGTGGTGCTGCTCGTCATGGGGGCCTCTCCTCTGCCCGTGCATGACGAAGAAGACGGAAGGGAGAGGGAGAAATATGTGGAAGAGATGACTCTGTAAAGAGATAAGGTTAGAACGAGAGCGGCGGACGGGACCTCACAGGGGCACGTGGCGAGTAGTGGAGATGGCTTGCGAGAGAAAAGATCATCCGGTTGTTTCGATAATAATAATAATAAATCAACAAGCTACTGCAATAGGTTAACTAATACTAAAAATATCTGGAATACCAGTACTAATAATAATTAATTCACAGTACTATGCAGTACAGTACACAACTATCTGTACCATTGTGCACTAATAATTAATTGCATAAAGTACACAACAAGCTACTGTATCAATAATTAATTTAATAGTACTAATGCATCTGTATAACAATGATTGTACAAAAAAATTTGGGGAATCTTGTACAATTTACAACAAATTAATGAATCGATTACAACAGATAATATTCTGTACCATGTTCATATATGCACACCACCTATAATTACTCGACTATCTTCTTGTTTCTTCCTTCAAGACATACAAATATTCTCTTTCTTTCAAGAAATCACTTTCAGCCTGCCGGGTTCATAGGGTAGCATTGCCAGCAGAGGAGCATAATTCAGTTGCTCCATACCCGAAGTAACTAATTTAGTCGGAGCAAAGTACCAATCTATGATACTCTCCAAGGGCCCATATGGGGAATATATTGCGATAAGCCATATAACATAAGGGGCCATTCTTCAAGAAACTTCCAATCATTTCCTGCATAATAACAACAAATTATAGTATTATAGCATTATAAGATAAGAATATAAGATCAGAATATAGGATTTTGGATTAAATTGTAGTATAAGTGTATAACACATGGTACATTGTAGCAGTTAGTTACCTCCTGAGGGAAGTCACCATTGCCGAGTTGCATGTTCATGATAAGCCCTGCTGCTTTGAGCGTTCTCGGAAGAGGAGAATACATGTGCTTGTGGGGCAATTATAAGGGATAGCAGCGGTATGTTTGTGGGCGCGGCAACGGCTAAACTCGAACACGTGGCAGATGTGGTGTCAGCGGAAGCAGCCGCACTTGTGGAGGGACTCAAGTTAGCCAGTTCTATTGGTGCCAACTCTATCTTGGTACAAATGGACAATTTAATCATTGTGGAAGCAATTCAAAAGAATAATGGCCATTCAATGATCGCTGCTCCTATTCTTGACGTCTGTC
>NC_041392.1:2564026-2574765 GCF_002162155.2 Triticum dicoccoides
TAAGTATTTTGCGAATTCTATGTCTACAATGCTCTGCACGGAGCTACTCTAGCTAATTGTTCCCACTTTCAATATGTATCTAGATTGAGACTTAGAGTCATCCAGATCTGTGTCAAAACATGTATCGACGTAACTTTTTACAACGAACCTTTTGTCACCTCCATAATCGAGAAATATTTCCTTATTCCACTAAGGATAATTTTGACCAATGTACAGTGATCTACTCTTAGATCATTATTGTACTCCCTTGCTCAACACAGTGTAGGGTATACAATAGATCTGGCACACATCATAGCATACTTTACAGAACCTATGGCTGAGGCATAGGGAATGACTTTCATTCTCTTTCTATCTTCTGCCGTGGTCGGGCTTTGAGTCTTTACTCAATTTCATACCTTGTAACACAGCCAAGAACTCTTTCTTTGACTGTTCCATTTTTGAACTACTTCAAAATATTGTCAAGGTATGTACTCATTGAAAAAACTTATCAAGCGTCTTGATCTATCTCTATAGATTTTGATGCTTAATATGTAAGCAGCTTCACCGAGGTCTTTCTTTGAAAAACTTCTTTAAAAACACTCCTTTATGCTTTGTAGATTAATTCTACATTATTTCCGATCAACAATATGTCATACATATATACTTATCAGAAATGCTGTAGTGCTCCCACTCACTTTCTTGTAAATACAGGCTTCATCCCAAGTCTGTATAAAACTATATTCTTTGATCAACTTATCAAAGCGTATATTCCAACTCCGAGATGCTTGCACCAGTCCATAGATGGATCGCTGGAGCTTGCATATTTTGTTAGCACCTTTAGGATTGACAAAACCTTCTGGTTGTATCATATACAACTCTTCTTTAATAAATCTATTAAGGAATGCAGTTTTGTTTATCCATTTGCCAGATTTCATAAAATGCGGCAATTGCTAACATGATTCGGACAGACTTAAGCATAGATACGAGTGAGAAACTCTCATCGTAGTCAACACCTTGAACTTGTCAAAAACCTTTTGCGACAATTCTAGCTTTGTAGATAGTAACACTACTATCAGCGTCCGTCTTCCTTTTGAAAATCCATTTATTTTCTATGGCTTGCCGATCATCTGGCAAGTCAACCAAAGTCCATACTTTGTTCTTATACATGGATCTCATCTCAGATTTCATGGCCTCAAGCCATTTTGCGGAATCTGGGCTCACCATCGCTTCTTAATAGTTCGCAAGTTCGTCATGGTCTAGTAACATGACTTCCAGAATAGGATTACCGTACCACTCTGGTGCGGATCTCACTCTGGTTTACCTATGAGATTCGGTAGTAACTTGATCTGAAGTTTCATGATCATCATCACTAGCTTCCTCACTAATTGGTGTAGGTGTCGCAGAAACAGTTTTCTGTGATGTACTACTTTCCAATAAGGGAGCAGGTACAGTTACCTCGTCAAGTTCTACTTTCCTCCCACTCACTTCTTTCGAGAGAAACTCCTTCTCCAGAAAGTTCCCGAATTTAGCAACAAAAAGTCTTGCCTTCGGATCTGTGATAGAAGGTGCATCCAAAAGTCTCCTTTGGGTATCCTATGAAGACATATTTCTCCGATTTGGGTTTGAGCTTATTAGGATGAAACTTTTTCATATAAGTATCACAACCCCAAACTTTAAGAAATGACAGCTTAGGTTTCTTGCCAAACCATAGTTCACACGGTGTCGTCTCAACGGATTTAGATGGTGCCCTTTTAAACGTGAATGCAGCTATCTTTAATGCATAACCCCAAAACGATAGTGGTAGATCGGTAAGAGACATCATAGATCGCACCATATCTAATAAAGTACGGTTATGATGTTCGGACACACCATTATGTTGTGGTGTTCCAGGTGGCGTGAGTAGTGAAACTATTTCACATTGTTTTAACTGAAGACCAAACTCGTAACTCAAATATTTGTCTCCGCGATCAGATCGTAGAAACTTTATTTTCTTGTCACGATGATTTTCCACTTCACTCTGAAATTCTTTTCAAATGTTTCAGACTTATGTTTCATCAAGTAGATATACTCATATCTACTCAAATCATCTGTGAAGTTCAGAAAATAACGATACTTGCCGTGAGCCTTAACACTCATCGGACCGCATACATCAGTATGTATTATTTCCAATAAGTCAGTTGCTCGCTCCGGAGAACGGAGTCTTAGTCATCTTGCCCATGAGGCATGGTTCGCAAGCATCAAGTGATTCATAATCAAGTGATTCCAAAATCCCATCAGCATGGAGTTTCTTCATGCGCTTTACACTAATATGACCTAAATGGCAGTGCTACAAATAAGTTGCACTATCATTATTAACTTTGCATCTTTTGGTTTCAATATTATGATTATGTGTATCACTACGATCGAGATCCAACGAATTATTTTCATTGGGTGTGTAACCATATAAGGTTTTATTCATGTAAACAGAACAACAATTTATTCTCTTACTTAAATGAATAACCATATTACAATAAACATGACCAAATCATATTCATGCTTAACGCAAATACCAAATAACACTTATTCAGGTTCAACACTAATCCCGATAGTATAGGGAGTGTGCGATGATGATCATATAAATCTTGGAACTACTTCCAACACACATCATCACTTCACCCTTAACTAGTCTATGTTTATTCTGCAACTCCCGTTTCGAGTTACTAATCTTAGCAACTGAACTAGTATCAAATACAGAGGGGTTGCTATAAACACTAGTAAAGTACACATCAATAACATGTATATCAAATATACTTATATTCACTTTGCCATCCTTCTTATCTGCCAATCACTTGGGGTAGTTCCGCTTCCAGTGACCAGTCCCTTTGCAGTAGAAACACTTAGTCTCAGGCTTAGGACCAGACTTGGGCTTGTTCACTTGAGTAGCAACTTGCTTGTTGTTTTTCTTGAAGTTCCCCTTCTTCCCTCTGCCCTTTTCTTGAAACCAGTGGTCTTGTCTACCATCAACACTTGATGTTTTTCTCGATTTCTACCTTCGTCAATTTTCGCATTACGAAGAGCTTGGGAATCGTTTCCGTTATCCCTTGCATATCATAGTTCATCATGAAGTTCTACTAACTTGGTGATGGTGACTAGAGAATTCTGTCAATCACTATCTTATCTGGAAGATTAACTCCCACTTGATTCAAGCGATTGTAGTACTCAGACAATCTGGGCACATGCTCACTAGTTGAGCGATTCTCCTCCATCTTTTAGCTATAGAACTTGTTGGAGACTTTATATCTCTCAACTCGGGTATTTGCTTGAAATATTAACTTCAACTCCTGGAACATCTCATATGCTCCATGATGTTCAAAACGTCTTTGAAGTCCCGATTCTAAGCCATTAAGCATGGTGCACTAAACTATCAAGTAGTCATCATATTGAGCTAGCCAAACGTTCATAACGTCTGCATCTGCTCCTACAATAGGGCAGTCACCTAGCGGTGCATCAATGACATAATTCTTCTGTGCAGCAATGAGGATAAACCTCAGATCACGGATCCAATCTGCATCATTGCTACTAACATCTTTCAACACAATTTTCTCTAGGAACATATCAAAATAAACACAGGGAAGCAACGACGCGAGCTATTGATCTACAACATAATTTACAAAATACTACCACGACTAAGTTCATGATAAATTTAAGTTCAATTAATCATATTACTTAAGAACTCCCACTTAGATAGACATCCCTCTAATCCTCTAAGTGATTACGTGATCCAAATCAACTAAACTATGTCCGATCATCACGTGAGATGGAGTAGTTTCATTGGTGAACATCACTATGTTGATCATATCTACTATATGATTCACGCTCGACCTTTCGGTCTCCGTGTTCCGAGGCCATATCTGTATATGCTTGGCTCGTCAAGTATAACCTGAGTATTCCGCGTGTGCAACTGTTTTGCACCCGTTGTATTTGAACGTAGAGCCTATCACACCCGATCATCACGTGGTGTCTCAGCACGAAGAACTTTCGCAATGGTGCATACTCAGGGAGAACACTTCTTGATAATTTAGTGAGAGATCATCTTATAATGCTACCGTCAATCAAAGCAAGATAAGATGCATAAAAGATAAACATCACATGCAATCAATATAAGTGATATGATATGGCCATCATCATCTTGTGCTTGTGATCTCCATCTCCGAAGCACCGTCGTGATCACCATCGTCACCGGCGCGACACCTTGATCTCCATCGTAGCAACGTTGTCATCTCGCCAAGCTTGTGCTTCCACGACTATCGCTACCGTTTAGTGATAAAGTAAAGCATTACAGCGCGATTGCATTGCCTACAGTAAAGTGACAACCATATGGCTCCTACCAGTTGCCGATAACTTGGTTACAAAACATGATCATCTCATACAATAAAATTTAGCATCATGTCTTGACCATATCACATCACAACATGCCCTGCAAAAACAAGTTAGACGTCCTCTACTTTGTTGTTGCAAGTTTTACGTGGCTGCTACGGGCTTAAGCAAGAACCAATCTTACCTACGCATCAAAACCACAACGATAGTTTGTCAAGTTGGTGTTGTTTTAACCTTCGCAAGGACCGGGCGTAGCCACACTTGGTTCAACTAAAGTTGGAGAAACTGTCACCCGCAAGCCACCTATGTGCAAAGCACGTCGGGAGAGCCGGTCTCGCGTAAGCGTACGCGTAATGTCGGTCCGGGCCGCTTCGTCCAACAATACCGCCAAACCAAAGTATGACATGCTGGTAAGCAGTATGACTTATATCGCCCACAACTCACTTGTGTTCTACTCGTGCATATAACAACAACATATAAAACCTAGGCTCGGTTGCCACTGTTGGGGAACGTAGCAATTTCAAAAAATTTCCTACGCACACGCAAGATCATGGTGATGCATAGCAACGAGGGGAGAGTGTGATCTACGTACCCTTGTAGATCGACAACGGAAGCGTTTGGTTGATGTAGTCGTACGTCTTCATGGCCCGACCGATCAAGCACCGAAACTACGGCACCTCCGAGTTTTAGCACACGTTCAGCTCGATGACGATCCCCGGACATCGATCCAGCAAAGTGTCGGGGAAGAGTTCCGTCAGCACGACGGCGTGGTGACGATCTTGATGTACTACTGTCGCAGGGCTTCGCCTAAGCACCGCTACAATATTATCGAGGACTATGGTGGCAGGGGGCGCCGCACACGGCTAAGAATAAGATCACGTGGATCAACTTGTGTCTCTCTGGGGTGCCCCTGCCTCCGTATATAAAGGACCAAGAGGGGGAGGCCGGCCGGCCACATATGGCGCGCCAGGAGGAGTCCTACTCCCTCCGGGAGTAGGACTTCTCCCCCAATCCTAGTTGGAATAGGATTCATGAGGTGGAAAAGAGAGAGAGAGAAGGAGGAGGGCGCCGGCCCCCTCTCTCCTTGTCCTATTCGGACTAGGGGGGAGGGGCGCGCGGCCCAAGCCCTGGCTGCCTCTCCTCTTCTTCCACTATGGCCCATTAAGGCCCATATAGCTCCTGGGGGGTTCCGGTAACCTCCCGGTACTACGGTAAAATCCCGATTTCACCCGGAACACTTCCGATATCCAAACATAGGCTTCCAATATATCAATCTTTATGTCTCGACCATTTCGAGACTCCTCGTCATGTCCGTGATCACATCCGGGACTCCAAACAAACTTCGGTACATCAAAATGCATAAACTTATAATATAACTGTCATCGTAACCTTAAGCGTGCGGACCCTACGGGTTCGAGAACAATGTAGACATGACCAAGACATGTCTCCGGTCAATAACCAATAGCGGAACCTGGATGCTCATATTGGCTCCTACATATTCTACGAAGATCTTTATCGGTCAGACCGCATAACGACATACGTTGTTCCCTTTGTCATCGGTATGTTACTTTCCCGAGATTCGATCGTCGGTATTCCAAATACCTAGTTCAATCTCGTTACCGGCAAGTCTCTTTACTCGTTCTGTAATACATCATCCCGCAACTAACTCATTAGTTGCAATGCTTGCAAGGCTTAAGTGATGTGCATTACCGAGAGGGCCCAGAGATACCTCTCCGACAATCGGAGTGACAAATCCTAATCTTGAAATACGCCAACCCAACATGTACCTTTGGAGACACCTATAGAGCTCCTTTATAATCACCCAGTTACGTTGTGACGTTTGGTAGCACACAAAGTGTTCCTCCGGCAAACGGGAGTTGCATAATCTCATAGTCATAGGAACATGTATAAGTCATGAAGAAAGCAATAGCAACATACTAAACGATCGGGTGCTAAGCTAATGGAATGGGTCATGTCAATCAGATCATTCACCTAATGATGTGATCCCGTTAATCAAATAACAACTCTTTGTCCATGGTTAGGAAACATAACCATCTTTGATTAACGAGCTAGTCAAGTAGAGGCATACTAGTGACACTCTGTTTGTCTATGTATTCACACATGTATTATGTTTCCGGTTAATACAATTCTAGCATGAATAATAAACATTTATCATGATATAAGGAAATAAATAATAACTTTATTATTGCCTCTAGGGCATATTTCCTTCAGCGCAGAGCTCCTCGTCCTCCTCGAGCGTCGCTATGTTCTCCGGAGTCAGCGTGAGCTCTGCGATGATGTGGCCGCCGCCCTCCTGGCCTGGGTATAGCGACGTCCTGCTATCGAACTTGTTGTCCCTGCCGCGACGGGGCGTCCCCCACCCAAAGTCGCAGCCGTACATGTCGAACCGCTACGAGCTTCTCATCATGGTCCCTGTCGGGTCGAAGAAGTGCAGCGTGCAGACCATGAGCTCAAATCCCAAAGAAAACCGAAGCTGATGATCAGCTGCTGATCGAGTCAGTTGGGAATAAAGACGAGCACCTCGCGAGCAAACAGGCAGGCTGGCCCGGTGGAGATTCCAGCGGACCGCAGCGGCGCACCAAGCGACTGCTGCTCGCCGTCGATGGTCGAGAAGCCAGAGAGGGGGTGGAGGGGCTCATGTCGCCGTCGTGTCCATCGCCGTCCGTCGTTAGCGCCTTGCCCGGTGGCTAGCATTTTTTTAGGGAGTGGGTAGCAGAATGGGCGCTAACAGCCCTGCTCGCGTTGGCCGGCCCACCAGGCCAGATGCTCGCTCACTCAGGTCCTAGCTCCTTTGGTTGAGTCTACTTAAAAAATAAATAAATAACTTAAAAATATAACCGTTCAAAGAAAAAACTTAAAAATATAAAAAATAAAGTTAATCAGTGACCAGTTGTCTTTTCTAACAAAAAGTTCAAGAAATTGACAAAAAAGTTTGCAATTTTTTAAAATATTTCATGGTTTTCAAAAATTGTACTTTTTGAAAAAAAAGTCTCATTTAAAAAAAAATTGTGGATTTGCAAAGGTTCACAAATTTGAAGATTACTTGCAACTTTCAAAACAAAGTTCATGTATTTCGAAACACAAAATCACGGATTTGAAAAAATCATGTGTTTAATTTTTTATATATATTCCAAAAAAAGTTTGAGAATTTGAAAAACTGAGCACAATTTTTTAAAAAGCTTGTGAACTAAAAAATAAGACAAAACCAGAATAAAACAGAAAAGGAAAAAACATTAAAAAATGAAACCCCAAAAAATAGTCCAAAAAATGTATAGAAAACTGGTCAAAAAAGAAACGAAGGGGACGAAGGTTCCCAAGACTAGTATGAGCCTACCCATTTATCACATAGCGACCCAAGAGACACACACAGACCTTCCCAATGTGGTGCATACGCATAAGCCTAAAACCATCGCTTAAGGCGTTGAATGGGGCTTGCCACCATCAGGGATCAATTCCTTGGTGGGGGTGACTGGAGGATGGGCTAAAGGTAGCTTATATGATATCATGATGGGCGGTCTTCTTACAGATTGGGCTAGTATTATGGGACGGATGAAGTGGTCACGATTGTTCTCAGAATCGTGGAGGGAAAATAAAGCACTGCATGTACTAACCGTACTTATCTTGTAGTGGACTTATGCATGAAAGAAGTGGAGAGAAGTAGGGTGGGCTGTCAGGCTAAACAGAAACAAATCCACAGTGTTTTGCAGCAGAGTAACTGCATATTTGTTTGAGGTATTTTGTTCATGTCATTGTATACGAAACATTTATATTATATTTTGTATCCTATCTATCACGATGTTGTACAAGAATAACTTTTGCACTTATGTGTTGTTACTGATGAACTATTGTGATATCCTACTTTCAACCACTTTACTTATTTATTTTTTGATGATGGGTTCCTCAATATTTTTCACTAAATTGTAATGGATAAATATATTATGGTGGGATACCCACGGATAGTCGCATCTACATCCTGATTATTCGCCTGAGTCGCTGCTTGTATGTTTGATTTTTCTAACTTAGTCCTTCAATTTCATAAAACCATGACATTTTCTACATCAATATGATCAAAAAAGTACAACAGGCCATCTCATGGGGAGGGATCAGATCTCCGTGTCTCATGGGGAGGGATCAGATCTTCGTTCGTGGCATCAAATGGACGACCGAGCGGTTGATCTTCTAGGATTATTATCCGATCAACGCGTATCACGCCTCATAAATTTGAGGGCCCTAGTTGATGGGATTTTGAATAATGGATTTAGCTGATTAGGTATACGGCCATATGGGCTTGGTGCCTAAAAGAAGTGGAGAGAAGTAGGGTGGGCTTTTGAGCTAAACATAAACAAATGCATACAACAAATCAATTCATCGTGTTCTGCAGCACAGTTGATATATATTTGTTCGATGTATTGTGTTCATGCCATTGTATATACGAGACATTTATATTACATTTTGTATTTTATCTATCACGATGTTGTAGAAGAACGACTTTTGCACTAATGTGTTGTTGATGATATACTATTGTGCTATCACTTCCAATCACTTTCCTCATTTACTTCCTGATGATGGGTTCCTCAATGTTTCTCACTAAATTGGAATAGATGAAGTGGATTGAGGTGGGATTCACATGGAGAGTCCAATCTTAAGGCTTATTATTCGCCTAGAGTCGCTCCTTGTATGTTTGATTTTTCTAACTTAGGCCTTCAATTTCACAAAATCATGACATTTTCTACATGAATATGACCCTCAAAACGTACAATGGGCCATTAATTATATGTATGAAACTCAACATAATAATAAAAAATTATAAAAAATTAAGACACATATAAAAACAACATATGTTGTTATACTTTCGTAGTAACTGAAACTATGCCTAAAACGTCATATTTTGTGAACTACTCCCTCCATCCCATAATATAAGATCTTTTACAACACTGTGTTAAAAAAGCTCTTATATTATGGGACGGAGAGAGTAGATGCCACATATTGTAATTAAACAAAGTAGAATTCGTGTTCCCATTTACCATATGACTTGGTTTTCTGTGCAACTTTTTTGTATATTCCGAGCTATATGTAGCAAACTAAGTGTTGCTTATATATATTGTGTATGTCCATGAGTCCATTTAAGCACGATTAAATATCTCAAAGGGGGTGTGGAAAATCAAGTGTGTAAAGCATTTTGTTCCTAGACCATACAAGCCATAGTCTAGGTGCAATTCAATAGAGCATTCTAGAGCAAACGAGTGTATGTTGCCAATGGTGCATGGTTTAGTGGATCCTATTTTCACTAGTTTTCTTCATTTCTTTTCTCGGTTTTCAATGGTTTTCTGTTCTTTTTTTCTATCATTTCTTTTCAGTTCCTTTGTTTCTTTTCTCCGTTTTAATTGGTTTTTTTTCTTTTCTTTGTTTTCTTCGGTTGTCTATTTCCTTTTTGCATTTTTTCCCCATTTTTCTTTGTTTCTTTCTCAATTTTCACTGTTTTCATTCGTTTTTGTTAGTTTTCTTCTATATTTCTTTTCCTCTTTAGGGTTTATTTGTTTCTTTTTTGGGTTTGATTTTTTTATTTCTTCTTTTCTTCGGTTTTCTATTTCTCTTTCGCATTTTTTCATTTTTCTTCGTTTCTTTCTCGATTTTCACTGTTTCACTCTTTCTTTTGTTAGTTTTGTTCTGTTTTTCTTTGCCCTTTTTATGGTTTATTTGTTTCTTTTTCAGGTTTGATTGGTTTTCTTCACTTCTTTTTGTTTCTTTTGTCATTTTCAATTGTTACTTTTATTCAACACATGTCGACTTTTTGTCGCTGGGGATGGACTTAGCGGCGGGGGAAAAACTTTGCGGAAAAGCATAGCCATAAGGTCAGTGACGCCCTTATCTTTTGACTCATGAGCTCAGTAAAATTCAAGGCAAGTTATTTCATCAATTTCCATATGGCATTCCTTTGTGATTATTTTTTGTCAAATGCACGGCAGAAGCAGTGCCCAATTGCCTATTGTTTCCAGGTATATACAATAAGACATAGTGAGTTGACTGACAACTAATGATGATGTCAGCTCTAAGGAAGATGATGATGTCAAGCGTAATGAGGAGGATGCAGAGTGTAATGATGATGATGATGGATCATCGTCGATGGAGAAAATAAGACTACTGTCATGGATGAGAGCCCTTGCGTCGAAGATGGCTACTGTCATGGATGCTCTCAAGGCGGCGAATGAAGAGGTGGGGGAGCTGGAGTCGAGCGTGAAGAAGTCTGTGCAGGCTGTGTGGCGGATGGAAACGGCACCATGGTGACAAAAACATCACCAACTTGTGCAAATCTTGAGTAACTATCTAGGACGGTGTTTTCATGTGCACATCAGCTTCAACTTGTGCAACAGGAAAGGTGTTTT
>NC_041392.1:2629176-2631774 GCF_002162155.2 Triticum dicoccoides
AGCTCTGTCGATGGCGGGTAGCACCATGCCCGCTGCACTGGAGCTCCGCCGTCGGTGAGATTTCCTGGTCCCTGCAGTACATGCGCTACATCGCAACTCTGTCGCGCCACGATGAGACGATAGCAGCACGCTGCACTACAGCTCGTCGTCGGTGAGGTCACTGGTGGCAGCACCATCCACGCTGCACTGCAGCTCCGTCGCCGGTGAAGTCGCTGGTGGTAGCACCATCCACGCTGCACTGTAGCTCTGCCAATGAGGTCCGCCGTTTGCAACAGTACAGACACAAAGGGGGGCTACCAGCAATTTTGTGAAAGCCAGGACATGAACTCAAGACCTTGGACTCTGATACCATGTTAAGCTTCATGCACTAGCCAACGCAAGCAAAAGTCCGAATTGATGGAAAGGGCTAGTGCAATCCATATATATTGTAACACCTCAGAACGACGGGCTGAAAGTCACTTGGTTCCACCGAGCCACTCTTCAGAGAGCGGCTTGGATGTTGATGGGGAGGACGAATCCTTCTTCTTGACGGCAGTAAGGATCGGGCGCCACTGGCTTCTTGACTGGCGACATTGTCTGCCCGGCTAGCGACACGATGGGGATGCCAACTCCTTCTTCACACCGCACCTAGTTTGGATGCTCCGATTGCGCGGAGGGGGCGGCGGCACCTCTTTTAAGCGGTGTTCGATTTGCACGTCACACAGTTGCGTGAAGTGGATGGTGGTGTAGGACCCTGGTCAATCAATGATGACCGTAGCACCTCCTCCATCTAAGTGGTGAATTTGTCGTCCGCCGCCGCCGCCACGATGAGCAAGGTTGGTTTCCGCTCCTCATCGCCCAAGGAGATCAACCCCACCTTCACAGTGGATGGGCCCGTGGATGACGATATGCCCAACGATCGTGGGTGATGACTCTAAATAGATCTAGAGCTCGCCCCACCCCGGATCATGTGTCTTGGTAGCCACCACGCCTGGTTCTTATTGGTTTTCGTCTCCTTGCCCCATTTTTCTTTGTTTCTTTCTCAATTTTCTTCATTCGTTTTTGTTAGTTTTCTTCTGTATTTCTTTTCCTTTTTAGGGTTTATTTGTTTCTTTTTTGGGTTTGATTTTTTTATTTCTTCTTTTCTTCGGTTTTCTATTTCTCTTTCGCATTTTTTCATTTTTCTTCGTTTCTTTCTCGATTTTCACTGTTTCACTCTTTCTTTTGTTAGTTTTGTTCTGTTTTTCTTTGCCCTTTTTATGGTTTATTTGTTTCTTTTTCAGGTTTGATTGGTTTTCTTCACTTCTTTTTGTTTCTTTTGTCATTTTCAATTGTTACTTTTATTCAACACGTGTCGATTTTTTGTCGCTGGGGATGGACTTAGCGGCGGGTGGAAAAACTTTGCGGAAAAGCATAGCCATAAGGTCAGTGACGCCCTTATCTTTTGACTCGTGAGCTCAGTAAAATTCAAGGCAAGTTATTTCATCAATTTCCATATGGCATTCCTTTGTGATTATTTTTTGTCAAATGCACGGCAGAAGCAGTGCCCAATTGCCTATTGTTTTCAGGTATATACAATAAGACATAGTGAGTTGGCTGACAACTAATGATGATGTCAGCTCTAAGGAAGATGATGATGTCAAGCGTAATGAGGAGGATGCAGAGTGTAATGATGATGATGATGGATCATCGTCGATGGAGAAAATAAGACTAATGTCATGGATGAGAGCCCTTGCGTCGAAGATGGCTACTGTCATGGATGCTCTCAAGGCGGCGAATGAAGAGGTGGGGGAGCTGGAGTCGAGCGTGAAGAAGTCTGTGCAGGCTGTGCGGCGGATGGAAACGGCACCATGGTGACAAAAACATCACCAACTTGTGCAAATCTTGAGTAACTATCTAGGACGGTGTTTTCATGTGCACATCAGCTTCAACTTGTGCAACAGGAAAGGTGTTTTATTATGTATATGTGTGCCAAACAGCTACTGAACATCCAATTTCTCAAATCTCAATGTCATTTCTAGCGGTTCTGAACTTTTTTTTTGAGTGGTTGAACTTTATATATTCAACTACATGTCTTGTGTCCTCCATTTGAATCTTCAATTTCTCCTCTCCGAAAGCAGCTTTCTTAAATCCCACTGAGATCTTCATCTTCTATAATATCGTCTGTGAGTAGGAGCTAACTGCTAAATCAGAATGCTTTAGTTGTAAACTTTCCTCCCGTTTCAACTTGGACCAGCTTGCTCATCTAGAGATCTTTCAAAAACATTCCTCGTCACATTCTGGACTATATCCGCGTGTCCAAATACAGGGCCTTGGCGATGATGGAGTCAGCCAGGTGTTTGATAACTCTCAGAAGCAGCACTAGCAAGTGGGGGCGGCAATATTGTAGGATTTCATTTTTGGTGTTGCTCTTTGGGTGTCGAGTCATGACTTTCAGGGTGAAAGCCTAAGGTTCATTGGTTGTGCCATGCAACTGCCTTGCTGAAGGAATTGTTTTGAGAGCTCGGACTTCCTTCAGGGTGAAAATCTAAGATCTTGGATCGGACAAACATGGCGCTTGTGCACTGTTCACTTCTTGAAGGCATTGCGTTTGGAGACCTCTTGTGTTTTTTGGGTATT
>NC_041392.1:2636692-2692051 GCF_002162155.2 Triticum dicoccoides
TTCTTGCCATATAAATAGGACATGGGGATGAAAGCCATTCTGAAGTGACTCCACAACCGTCCTGCATTTGAGAAACCACATGATTGTTCTCATAAAATAAGCTCTTCCTAATATGGTTCATGCCTAGTGTTGAATAACCAAGTAATTAATTGTCGTAACATGGTTGAACACTTAACGCGCCGGCGAAGAACTCTGCGTACCTGGTTGAATAGGAACGAAGGATGGCAGAAGGAACAATTCTGGGGGCATAGGGTTTACACCTGACCATTCAAAAACCCCAAGTACCTGCAGCATCAGGTATATAGTTCATATGCGCTTCGGGTCGATCGACATAAACAGTTTTGTCAAACTTTTACTCTTGTTGAAGTATTCTGCATAACTGAAAGCATGCAGTTTCAGACTTGCTTGTTAACAAGAACATATTTTTTACTCTTAGTATATTAACAAGAAGCGTCAAATGTTTGGCGAATCAAGCTAACTTGTGAATCACTTGCTGAAAATAGAAACTTGGAGCCGGCACAAGGACGATGATTGTTACCGAGAGCCAGACTTTTCCCAAGATTGGTATCATTGTTGCACCACCATGGTCATGTATCCATTTCCTAGCTTTCGGCATGGACATATCCGGTCCATCATCAGCACCCTCACCAAGTAGTCTTAGAGCGGTATAGTTGAGAGCCGAGCTGAGCATGGAGCTCTCACCTTCCGCATGTAGTCCCCATCCTCCATCCATATTCTGATAATACAAAAACTTGGGTCAGTCTATTTATTCCGATATAATTTTCTTGTGTAAATTTTTTGAAGAGATCCGTAGAAACAGTTTTAGTGAAAAATATATATTGTGGAAAACAGAACTTGCTAAAAGTTACCCAAGATTAATTCCTGGCAAATGTGGCGTGCACCTTACCTGTCGGTTGTACAGATAGCGACAGATCTCCTTGCGGTGTTCTGACGATAGCGTAGTACCTAACGACTCCGTGACATACAAAACTATGATCTGCAGCAAGCAGGAATGAACAAACATGAGAATGTCTCCCATGTCGATGTCACACCAAAGTTGTGAATAGTTAGCAAGAATATATAGCACGCATAACCATCTAAATAAATGTTTATCATAACTAACTTGATGGTGATGATGATGCAAACAAACAAACATCAAATTTATGTATGATGCATCTTAATTACCATGGTTGCTGTGGTAAAGAGAGGCCCCGGAAAATCTCCTGGCCAGTGCCCATCATGCGCTTGTACGGCTGAGAAGTATCTGAGTGCCCTTCTCAGTGTCTCCGACACCATAGCTATATTGATATCACCACTAGTTTCATCATCTTTTGGTTTCTGTTGTTGGTCAAGGCTGAACTTATTCCCCTTTGCTAGCTGCACAACAAAAAGCAGAGCATGTACTCAGTTTCATAAAAACGCTTCAAATATTCAGTTGGATAGATACCACCAAGACAAGGTGTGTATATATCGGTGCATTTTAATTACCTGCATGCGGGCCAAAACATCGGAGCTGTGCCTTGTCCTGAACCTGTTCTTCTGGAATTCGGCCCGTGAAGCGTCGGCCGCATCCCGCTCTTCGCTTGATCCGGTGTCATTTTGGTCAAACTCCCATGTTTCTCTTCCGACGTGATTGTTACCGCTCGTGAGCCACGGGCCACCCTCAGCAATCTTGAGCTTCCACATTTGTACTTTTTACAGCACAAACACAATATTCTTCTGCCACTATCAAGCCAGACCTGATGGCAAAAGCAGGGTTTAAGAGGTCAGAAATTTTGGAAAGAATATCCATAATCAGGTTCTCTCTTTTACTGTTGGGAGGTTTTGCCACCTTAATTTCTACATGCATGCAGCAGTTTGATATAATATTTTTTGGAAATAGGAAATATGACATGTAAACGTCGAACAGTACTGACATAAATAAGAGACCATCACAGCACTTACAGAATATTTGAATTGCACTTGTTAGCAGGCACGATCACAGCGGGAGGGAATCGACAGAAGAGCGTGCACATCACCCACTGTACCAATGCCGAATGAAAGAAGCAGGGTGATGAGTAGAATGTTGCGCATTCGGTCGGTCAGAGCAGCAGCATGGATGATGCATGAAGAGTGGGCCAGATGTGTTTATATCTCCGGGAAATGGGGCGGGGGCAAATCACATGGAAGCGATGAGGCCTTCCTTTTGCGTGCTGGGTGTGGATGGGCAGCTGAAAACCAGGGGAAATGGCTTATGCATGCTCGACCGTCATGCGATTCTCGGTGCCTGCCGTGTGAGTGTGGCGCATCATCCATCTCGTTTGTTCAAATGGTTTGTGAAAATTCGATGAAACGAAATAGTGTGAATTATGTAGGTGCAGTCTGAAACTAATCATGTGCGCTTCCGATGATAGATTTAGCCGATTTTGCTGTGGAGTTTGTCGCCCCCCTTCGCCTTACGATTCGTTAATGTTCTTTCTCAATGTGACTCACACTTCTGATTGCAAAATTTGGTTGCCGAACCCTCAAACAAAAATTGTTGCCGAATTTGCTTTTATCCACACACTTCTGAAGCGCTCTGTATGTCCAATCCAGGTGCAACCGACTGATGGTCCAAAGTCAGCGGTTAATTGTAGAAAGAAAGAACATTGTGCAAGTAGAAACATTTTTATGTACCCCCTCTGGTCCTCTTTAGTTTGCATATAAGATTTGTCTGAAGTCAAACATCGTAAAGTTTGACCAACTTTATAGAAAAAATAGCAATATTCACAATGTAAACTCAACTTCCTTAGATATGTCATGACTTTAATTTTCATATTGTGTAACTTTAGCATTGTAAATGTTGATATATTTTCATATAAATATGGTCAAACTTTATGAAGTTTGATTTCAGACAATTCTTATATGCAGAGTAAAAAGGACCGGAGGGAGTAAGTTGATAACTGCAATGACTAAAACTTGAAGACACAGACACCCGCCCAAACTGCTCACCTGAGTCGAGAAAGATAAATTGCACACTTGAATTAGATTTATATCTTCAGGCAAGTATTTATACATAAAATGAACAAACTGTAGTAATATCAGCATCAGTACTGACTACTAGGAATTAATCATGGAAGACCAACAGAGCAGCTAAACTGCATTCACCAAGTCTGAAAGAATATATGCTTTAACAATTCATCATGATAGCATTATCTGTAACACTAAATACAAACAAGAAACCGCCACAGTTCAAAGTTACAAAGTGGAACTCAAAGAAGGAAATACGTACTCGAGCGTTAATTACGTACAGAGACTAAAACATCGGTCGATCTAGAAAAAATACAGAGCAAGTTGCCAAGGATTGAGAGGACTCTAGTTCCCTCCCAAATCTGAACAATCTTCAGCACAAGCTAGCTGTTCCATGAAACAATCACACTCTACTCACAGCCTTAGCAACAGGTTGGAATCAAATGTATCTCCACTTCATCCCTGAAGCAAAATTTGGATGGATGCCGAATTTGCTTATACCCACACAATTCTGAAGCACTCCGTATATCTAAATGCCCGACATTCAGCTAACTAATGGCCAAAATTCAGTGATGAATCGATATGGATTACAGATAGATACATACATGTATGTATCTGTCAACATAACTGATTTCAGTACAACACCACAAGCAGAAGACTGAATTAACCAGGATCCTCTTTCAATACAGTTATAGTTGCATCCTCTTCCTTACAGAATTAACCAGGGGAGCTTTATTCAACAAAAGTGGTGAGGGTACAATCAGCCAATAAATAGGCTGCTAACCACAAAAGAGAACCAACTGCTCATCACCATCAATGTACATGTTTTTGCTTGCTAATGACATTATTATTATACACATGGCATGGTGATGGGAACGGATAGGATGGTGATTGATTGTACATGCATGCTGCACATTCTGCTTACTGGATTGATTACTGTTTGCTTTATCCCTTTACACAAGTAACAACTAGTACTGTAGTATACATACATATACATGGCCTAGGAATTTCACTTCCTACCTGCGGAAACAGAGCTACTTCTCGCCATCCTTGTCGTCGCCACCGGTTGTCGCCGCTCCATCACCGTCATCGCCGCTGTGTGAGAAGTGGGATTTGAGCCCGATCCAGCACTGGTAGTAGTCGAGGTCCCGGGACGGCGACTCCAGGGCCCAGCGGCACACGCGCGGGATCAGAGCCGACTCGAACATGAATGCCAGCGTGCCACTCAGCCTCGTCGGCGTGTTGGCGTCCGGTCCGCCAAGCTTGCTGATGGTCGCCTCGTACGTCTTGGTGTCTGGCCCGTGCGGCGTCATGCAGCTGTGCAGGCTCGCGCCTCCTGGGAGGAAACCATCGGCTTTAGCCTGTGTTGCAAAGTTCAGTTCAGGACTTCAGGAAACAGATAACAAGTTCATCTCAGTTTATACCGAGGCCAGAGATTCATTACCTCATACACGCCGTAGATCAGCCCCATGAACTCGCTCATGCAGTTGCGGTGGTAGTACGGAGGTCGGAACGTGTTCTCGGCCACCAGCCATCGTGGCGGGAATATCACGAAATCAAGCAGTGCCACGCCAGGCTTGTCAGTTGGAGCAGTAAGCACTGAAAGTGAGGAACAATATATGCACAAGGTTGTTAGCCTTAGAACCCCAACCCATGAATCAACTAAAATGGCCCTGAAAACTGAAGTATTATCTCAGTCAGAAGAAGCAGTCACCTGTGTTTACTGAGGGATCAGCGTGATCGAACAGGACAGTGTTAAACGGACAAAACTTGCTCAGATCGTACTGAAACGAAACAAAATCAAGTTAGGCACACATGGTAGAGCTTACTCAGATTGTACTAGAAGGAAATAAGTAATATCAAGCTAGGCAAATATGGCAAGATGTTGGACCAAAAAGAAATCAGGGACTTAATCTTTAATGAAGGATGCATAAAGAAGACGACAAAAATTAACAGCTAAAACTTAAAAGTGACTCAACAGACCTTGTAAGGGACATAGTTTCCATGCCAGGCGACCACGTTAAACGGCGAGAAATCCTGCGTAGCTGTAAAAAGCTCACCACCATACTTCTGCACTATGACGTATCCAGGGCGGTGGGCTTGCTCGAACCATGCCGTGGGGGAGAGGAAATCCCTTGCTGAAGCCAAACCATTAGCACCTGCACCCCAACCACACATTAGGCACCTTATAACAGCACAGCATGCTGATTCAGACTTAAGTAGAATACAGAATGCAGAGGCACGAGTATATTACCAATTGGGCCGAGATCAGGGAGCTGGAAATGGGCGCCGAAGATCTCTGAAACGTAGCCGCGCGAAGGCCCGTCAGGCAAGTCGACGGCGAAGCGGAAGCCCTGAGGAATGACGACGATCTCGCCGGGCGGCACCAGCATCTTTCCGCATTCGGTTGTGATCAACAACTCTGGGCTTGACACCAAAACCGTGGAAGTAATGAGGATCGACGTTCTCATCAAAGGTAATGAAAACTTAACAGGCAGTGCATCATTACATAAAGAAATAAAAAATCCTTTTTCTTTCTAGAACTTTTTAAAGAGAAAACTATGCTGTCAAACGCACGTGACGACAGAAGACGACATAAGCGGGACACTGGAAAAGGACGGCGAGCACATAAGTTTGGGGAACAACAGTAAGACGCGATCATCGCCCTATTGGTAGTGGGTTCCGGTATGTATACTAACAAAGAAGGTGTGACTGAATTATGAGGCAATTTCAGTCCAGATTTTCTTTTCAAATGCTATCAATCACACATACAACGACACAAGACGGTACGGGCGGGGCACTGAAAAGGATGTCAAGCAGAGACTGTTGGGGAACAAACGGTGGGATGTCCAGGTGATAATAACCCTGCTGGTGGCGTAGCGGGGTATGGTGTAGTAACAAAGGAAATGGCGGTTGTGTTGCTGAATTGT
The DNA here is from genome assembly GCF_002162155.2 of Triticum dicoccoides. Lineage (NCBI taxonomy): Eukaryota > Viridiplantae > Streptophyta > Magnoliopsida > Poales > Poaceae > Triticum > Triticum dicoccoides. Next base: position 2,642,611 of record NC_041392.1, read on the forward strand.
GAGTTGGTTTATCGGAATGAAGCATGAGGTTAGATGCAGGAAGATACTGGTACAGTGTGTCTGAATTTAGTGGTTTGGAGTGAAAGGCGCTGCACTCACTCCCTTGCTGTGGCACGATGAGGAAGTCGCCGTCGGCGTTGCAGAAGGCGCACCCGTCCATTGACTTGTTGGCGGCGTACCTGGAACAAGAGGGCATGAGCATGAGCACGAGCGCGAAGCAGAGTCAATCGGCCATTCAATTTTGGTCTGAATTTGGAACAGCTGAATAGAGTCAACTGTGGAGTGGAGTGGTGAGGTGAACAGTCTGAACTGAAGGATGGTTCAGTTCAGTTCAGACATTAACAAGTCAGAAAGAAGCAGGGGAGCAGTTGGAGCAGCAGAGTGGAGGACATACATGTGGACTGCGAATCCGTGGCGGAGGAAGGAGCTGCCGGCGCCGCAGACGGTGTAGAGGCCGTCGACGAAGTCGAGGTCCGCATCTGCATCGCGGGGCGGCAGGTCGGCGGGCCGCCATCGGAGCTGGGTGGGCGTGGCGACGGCGGCGTTCGGGTCGTGGAAGTCGGCGAGGAGGCGCGGGTTGGGCGGGGTCCGCGGGTGGAAGGGGTCGTGGGTCACCGACGGCTTGATCCGGTACATCCACCTGCAAATCAAATCGGAAAGAAGAAAGAGCGGATCTTGATTCAGCCTCGCCTCGACTGGAGGTTGGAATGGCGGGGGAGCAGAGCAGAGGAGGAGGGAGGAAGAAGAGCGTACGTTCGTAGGTTGCGGTGGCGCGGGGTGGTGAAGGAGGTGCCGGAGAGCTGCTCGGCGTAGAGCCCCAGCGGGCAGAGCAGCGGGCTGTTGTGGCCGTTGGCGGGTAGCGCCCCCGGGACGGCCTCCGAGGCGAAGCTGTTGCCCAGCCCCGACAGGTACGCGTACCCGTCGCCGTTCTGCTCCGGCTGGTTTGGCGGGTCGGCGGACATGGTGTCCGGTGGCGGTGGCGGTGGCGGTGGCCCTTCCCAGACGCCGGCGAGGCGAAGAGGGAGCGAGTGGCGAGCAGGCGAGGCGTGTGGGAGTGAGGGACAGCGTCAGGAGGTCGTCGCCTTGTGCGGCAGATGAGATGGATGAAGCGTCTCTCTCCTCTCACCACTCCCAATAACAATTAGCAAAGCAGCACTCTAGTACTCACGATCCCAAATGCTTTATTATTACAGCGGAGCATCTCAATTATCATATTTCAAATCCAACAGACTACCAAATTTGGCATGTGTTGACTATGATGAAGTTCATCCACGGCCGCCCTCGCCCTTGCCGTCCTTCTCGCGGAAGTACCGGTCGAAGACGCAATATGGACCGAACCGGATCTGCGCATCGCCGGGAGTTGTCCTTGCCGTCACTGTCCGCCTTCTCCTCTTTCAGTGGGAGTCCGACAGGAAAAACCAGACCAAACCGACGGTCCGACAGGAAAAAACCAGAACCGATGCCCTGTCCAGTTTTTAAGGCGCACTCATCTTTTGATTAAGAAAAACCTGAAGATATTCATAAAATGACCTGTAAAACTTGTGACCCAACTCTTTCTTTGTGCCCAGGCACACTAAATGACCTGTAAAACTAGGCTAGCAACACATTCAGTAAGGGACGACATCCAATATTACATGTATTCGTTTGTTTTAAGGCCAATTTTAATATTGAAGAATAACCTAGATATTTCGGGTTTTCTTATTGCAAACGAAATGAACAGATGAACCAGTTGTCCGACCAATCAAAAACTAAACCGACAGCCTCCCCGGTCTGATTTTTTTTTTTTGAAACTATATATGGTTTTAGTACACTATATGCCATGTGCTGATGAACAGACAATAGTTTGATCGACGGATCAAACATTGACAGGAGATTGAAGCACACAATAAGATGAAAAACCAGTGAAGCAAATCGCATCAATCACTCTATGTATGTGCCTTTCTCATGGTAACAAGCTGGAGCATGCGTTTTTACCTGTTACAGACTGTCTGCTGTTAAAAATGCACCCTGTCAGTCCTGATGAATATGTACTGTAGCTAGCAGTATGTCTCGACAGACGGGACCCTCTGCTGCATGTGCTGAAAACAAACCACCAAACTGCAATGCTACCACACATACATTCATGTCCCTAGCAAGCTATATGGAAATGCGCGTCTGTCTCTTCAACATCATCGGCGCCCTAGTTCTTCCCTCGCCGTTCATATCCATGGATGGGCGGGAATGTAAACAGAACAACCGGGCAAGGCAACCTTGGCCGCCTCCATTTTCTTCAACTCCTTGGACAAATGTCTGCAACTGACAGCAGATGAAGGCAGGCAGGCACACAAGAAGAGGAAGAAGATGAGAAACCAGTGAAGCAACCCATGCAACCATCTACTACTAACCCCTCTCCTCCTGTTTTCCCCTACCCAGACCTACAAACCAGCAAGGGCCTGCCTGCCCTGCTCTGCGGATGAAACACCTAGAAACAATCCTCCCGGTCCAAAGCTGCTGCTGCTCACACAAAGTGAACCCAGCCCAGGTATAACAAGCACTCACCTAACAGGCACCAAGCCACCTTTGCATTGCTTCCTTCCACTGCATTTGCATCCCATCCCATCCCAACCCCAACCTTGCTGCTGCCTGCCACCGCCCCACCGCACTCTGCTCACCCCTTCACCCACATATACACATGATTTCATCCTCCCCAGCTGAAAACTAGCTGCTGCCTCACACTCTGCTACCGTCAACCAAAGCCATGAGGGGTTTCCCGCTGGCCGGCGTGCTGGTGGCGCTGCTGCTCGCCGCCGGGGAGCTGCATTGCGCAGCAACAGCGGCACCAGCACCACCAGCAAAGGCATCGGCGCCACCGCCGCAACACCCAGGAGCGCCACCACAGCACGCACCACCATCGCCTCCGCGGCGACACCGATCATCACATGGACGAGCCCCGCCGGTTCCCAGGAAGCAGGACCCTCCATCATCACCACCGCCACCGCCGCCGAAGCAGGACCCTCCGCCTCCATCGCCGCCTCAGCAGCAGCAGGACCCTCCATCGCCACCGCCACAGCAGATCATACCACCAATACAGGTCGTGCCACCAATTCAGGACCCCGACGCGGCGGCACCAGCACAGCCACCCAGGGGCGGCAACCGCTCCGCGGTCTGCACCACCCTCCTCGTGTTCGGGGACTCGACGGTGGACCCAGGCAACAACAACCGCCTGCGGACGACAGCCAAGGCCAACTTCCCGCCCTACGGCATCAACTTCTACGGCCGCAGGCCCACCGGCCGCTTCACCAACGGCAGGCTGGCCACTGATATGCTGGGTAACAGTTACATATTTCTTCCTCTGTCTCCTTTTGCTGCTGTTGTTTCAGGATACCTGACTTGGCAGAGTTGCGGCGGTTGTGCAGCGGACAAGCTCGGTATAATGAGGACCATCCCGGGCTTCCTTGACCCAACGCTCAAGCTGGGGCAGCTCAGGAAGGGGGTGAGCTTCGCGTCGGCGGGCTCTGGATACGACGATATCACTGCCAACACATTAGTACGTCGTCAGCATCAACTGTTAATATTTTCAGCCATATCACTGCATGAAAATGTATCTGTTTGATAGCAATCTTAGTGAATGAATCATTAAAGCACAAAGTTCATATGTGTGGTTCATTCAGATGATAAAAAAAAACCTGCCTCCTAGTAGAGTTAAACTCATAAAATAGGCATGACTGGTCATGCAACAAGGTTGACCTAAACAGGACCCAAAATGATTCAGTACTTGTTCGATTCACTTCACTGGCAAATAAAACTTTCCTGTAGGACAAAAAAAAGTAATGCTGTTGAAGAAATCTAAATGAAATTTAGATACTCATTCATGAATTGTGCTGTGGTAGCTATTAGCTAAGCTTCTTACTTGCAGAGCGCGCTGCCATTCCGGAGACAACTGTGGCACTTCTGGCGTTACAAGCAACTGATCCGAGCCCTGCTCGGACTGAGAAGAGCAGAGCGAATTGTTAACAGGGCTACCTTCATCATAAGTGCTGGTACAAATGACATGCTCCTAAACTACATCGCGTCAAACCGATCAGCTGGCCCCATCGCCATGCTGCGGTACGAGAACCACCTGATAGCACGCCTCGGCAACTATACCCAGGTAAGCATGAATCTATGGACCAAACTACCTGGCATCAATCATGCACATGTATGTGTTGGGATTTTTGTGATCAATGCTGGATGTATCATAATGCAGGTGATGAGGATGCTTGGAGCGAGAAGGTTTGTGTTCGTCGGGCTACCCCCGATCGGCTGTCTACCGATCGCAAGAACATTGCTCGGAAGGGATCCAGATGGATGCGACAGCGACCTAAACCAGCTGGCGGCTTCCTTCAACTCGAGACTGGTTCAGCTGTCGAATTTCGTCAACTACCAGCCCCGAATGAAGAGCGCCTACATAGATACCTACACAATCATACGGGCGGCAACAGACAACCCTCAGAATTACGGTAACGCCACTTGAGATCTCTTCTAAACATTAGCGTGCATGATTAGAAAGTTCTTGAGCATGGTTAACAGATGTGCTGCTTTTGCGGAATGAATGAAATGTAGGGCTGACGGAGGTGTCAAGAGGGTGCTGCGGGTCGGGGATGATCGAGGTTGGCCAGACATGCAGAGGGCGAAGGACATGCCCGGACCCAAGCAAGTACTTGTACTGGGATGCTGTCCATCCAACAGAGACAACAAACCAGCTTATCACAAGCCTGATGCTGGACTCCATTGCCGGAATCTACAGCTAGACTCTCAAAGCTCCACAGCGAGGCCATTTCTGTTCTCTTTCTTTCTTTTACACCGGTGTCATGTGCTATACTCAACTGTACTGCAGGTGCATGTGCTACTGCAGTTCAGTTGAGTTGTAAAACTAGAACGTGTTACTGTAACCTTTGCAACTGAAGAAAAAGACACAGAATAACTACGGTGGATCAGCATGGGCAAATTACAGGGCAGGTCGATTCCTTACCGTGGTTCTTGCGGGGCTGTTCCCCATGAAGGAGAGGTCTAATACCGGAATCTACAGCTAGGCACCGAAGCTCAAGAGGATCCTGTGTGGATCAAGCCAAAGTGTTTAAGGCTACTTTTTACACCAGTGTCATGTGCTTTATTCAAACTCTGCTGCAGTTTAGTTGAGTACTAAGTAAGACTACAGTGAAGTTGTTAAAAAGAAACAGATTAATCATGTCGATCAGCATGAACAGATTAATTCACTAAGGGGGGTCAATTCCTTACCGTCAGGCCTTGCCGCTGTAACCCAGGGAGGAGAGGTCTATGCACAGCACCAAGGGTAGGAATATGATCCTGCTATGAAATCACAAATCTTAATCAGGTCAATGTTGTGACTTGCACTTTTCTTCGCAACATCAAAATACAGGGACATCACAATTACCAGTACAAAATAGGCAACTACTAGAAGCAGTATGAGATGGCAGCAGACAACAGGTATGAGGACTCATGGCTGATACACATCTTCTACTATCTCCAACCTGGAAATTAAACAACCTGCAGAGCCGTAGATAGATAGACAGATAGATGCTGTAGATAACAGTTGTTGACAGTTTAACTAACACTGCTTCTCATGATTCATTCAGAAGAGCACATCACTTGATAATCCCAGAATATTGCCATCAGAACAGCATCCAAAACTCCATACCAACAAAGTTTAATAGGCTGGCCAGTTACACGACGCCACCACCGACACATAACACGATCCATCCATCCATAAACCCCAAAGAGACCAGGCCTTCCTTCCTGCTGAAGCCTTTTTCACTACTACTAATAGCGCATTCCAGGATAATGAAGCGAACCTACTACTGCTACCCACTGCCTCCCAAAATCTATGTCCACAGCCAGAGAGAGCCGGCCCGATCCGCCGCTCACTTCTTACGCTCCTGCTTCTTCGGCGGCACGCTCACGAGCTCGTACTCGATCTCCGACATGTTGTTGTCCTCGTTCACCTTGAAGTCAGCGGGCTCCTCGACCACCTCGATCAGGCCCCACTTGTCCACCGCCAGCCTCATCGTGTCCTTGAACATGTCGATCCTGGCGTTGCGGAAGATCACCGTGTTGCCTGGCTTCAGCATCTCAACTGTTGACAAGGAAATGCCACTTGTTAGATGAGTTGTCATGTGCTGCAACTTGTACACAGCACATAAATGTACACAAAATGTTATCCGTTCAAAATCAGATAAATAAACCATTAAAATGTGATGAACTAAACTGACTTTGGTTACTTATTAGAAATCTGCAGCAGTCATTATACATAGTGAAAACAGATTATGTAGTATGGTTTCTATCAGGAAGTGAAAGCGTAAATCACACATCGTCCCACCAGTTTCAATAATCAGCTTACGGGCATCCTCTATTTCCTACCACATGTGACAGATCATTTGCACAAAAGGCAACCTAACTCGGAACAAGAAGAAATTTGATGATGTGCACAAAAGGCAATCTAACTCGGAACAAGAAATTTGCCCCATGCATGTCCCTCTACAGCATGCACAACAATTTTACAGATGTTTCAACAGGGCAGACAAATCCATCTGGGTTTGGCATATCAGCACATACAGCATGATAGACTCATCCTAACTACTGTGGTAGTAGCACATGGTCATAAGACAGATGTAACAGACAATAGAATGCTGCTAAGGCCCATATGGTAATTGCAAGCAAGTGGATTTGTGTCATTCATCTCCCACCCTGGTTACCCATCATAGATGTGAGTTTTACTCCGTCCGTAAAGAAATATAAAAGCGTTAGATCACTACTAACATTTCTTTACAGAGGGAGTACTTCAGTTAAGCATGCACACAAGTTTTATGTACTCAGAAATTCGAATTTCATGCATGACCCTTCAAATCATACATAAGCAAGTTAGTTTATCAGGTATTTTCCCTGATGCATGCCAACCCATATTCCATAGAGAAACCTATGCATTCTGACCAACATTAGTATACCAGAAAATCAAATGACGATGATTACGCCAATGGTAACTGTAACAGAGTCCCAACATTTGATGAATAAATAAGCGTGCAGTGTTAACAACAATACACGCTACATACCCCTTGAAATCATGTATAGGCAGGCAATTTCAAATATTTCTCCCCCAATGCAAGACCAATGATACCATGGTAACTGAAACTGATTCCGCGACAGTTGAAGAATAAAGAAGCACGTAATGCAAGCAAGAATGTAGCTTGGCTACATGCCTATTGAAATTATCATGTATACACAAGCTGATTTCAAACATTTATCACCCAAAATGTAGGACCCAAGACATCACTGCCAACTTTAGTGTAACACAGGAAATCAAACGATGACCGTACTCATGGTAAGCAACTACAAGCAATTAACTGTACAAGATGTTATCCATCAAACTAAAACTAAACTAAACTAAGATAAATAGACCATTAGCATGTGATGAACAAAACTGACTTTAATTAATTAAAAATCAGCATCAGTCACTATAGATATGGAAAACAGATTATGTGGTACGGTTTCTATATCAGGAAGTGAAAGTGTAAATCACACATCAACCAGCAGGTTCCAATAATCACTTTATGGGCATCCTCTATTAACAGGATATGAGCTTTCAGCATCCACAGTTTCACTTCAACAAGCCTTGATGATATGCATAAATGGCAATCTAACTCGGAACAAGAACAAATTTGCCCCATGCATGTCCCTCTACAGCCTATAGAGCAATTTTACAGATTCTTCAAGACTCTACAGCCTATACAGCAATTTTACAGATGCTTCAAGAGGGCAGACAAACCCAGCTTGATTTGGTATATCAACCCGTATATACAGATATCATGTTGAATAAGTAAAGTATGCATGATACACTCATCCTAATCAGTGTGGCAGTAGCACATTCTCATAAGAATGGAACAGAAAATAGAATGCTGCTAAGACCCACAGCAATTGCAAACAAGTGACTTTGCATACCCCCATTGGTTACCCATCACAAATGCTTCGTTTTACTTCAGTTGAGCATACATGCAACTTTTATGTTCTACAACTTGCAATTTTGTCCATGGCCCTTCAATCATACATAAGCACCTCAATTTCTGAGATATTTTCCCTAATGCAAGGCTAACCCATATTGCACAGGCAAAACTATGCATTCTGATCAACATTAGTACTATAACAGAAAATCGAATGCTAATGATTACACCAAAGGTAACTGCAGCTGAATCCCCAACAGTTGATGAATAAAGAAGCATGCACTGTTAACAACAATTTCAGGCAATTTCAAAGATTTCTCCCCAAATACAGGACTCAATACATCACTAGCAACATTAGTGTAACATAAAATCAAGCGATGATAGCATGGTAACTGCAACTGATAATACAAGCAACAATGTAGCTAGGCTACATGTCCCTTGAAATCATAATGTACAACACAAAAGTTGATTTCAAAGGTTTCTCCCAAAATGCAGGACCTGAGACATCACTGCCAACATTAGTGTAACAGAAAATCAAAAAATGGCTGCACCCATGGTAAGCAGCTGCAAGCAATTGTCTGTCCTCAAACAGTCGATGGATCAAAAAGCATGTAAACAACATAAACAACAATGCAGCATGCCCCCCAGATGTGAGTTTTACTCCAGTTAAGCATACACCCAGTTTTATGCTCTAACTTGCAATTTTATGCATGGACATCCAAATCATAAGTGCACAAGTCAGTCGATTTTACAGATAGTTTCCCTGATGCAGGCTAACCCGTATTCCACAGGGAAACATATGCGTTCATACCAATACTAGTCTACCAGAAAAACAAAATATGATGGGTATACATACACATGGCTACTGCAACTGATTACCCAACGATTCATGAATAAATAAGCACACACACAGCTTAAACAACAATGTAGGCTACATGTCCCTTGAAAATCAACATGCACATACAAGCTGATTTGAATGCTTCCTCCCCCACAATGCCATCGCTGTCAACATCGGTGAATCAGAAAACGAAATGATGACTGCACCCATGGTAAGTAACTGCAAGCAGTATTCTGTCCCCAAAGAGTCAATGGATGAACATGGACATCAATGCAGGTAGATGAAACTGCTCAATCGAACAGGACAGAAGGCACAAGAGCAAGTAGATCTACACAAATCATCTACAAATGTATACTAGGGGAGGGCGTTGTCAGCAAACAGCACGGGGCGAATCCATCCATGGGTCCAACAAACACAAGGGCAGAGGCAAGGTACATTATTCATCCACACATGGGGCAAGCAAAGCAAGGCAGAGCGGATGAGATGGGGCGGAGGGGAAGGGGAAGGGGAAGCTCACTCTGGCCGTTGCGGGCGGTGAAGAGGACGGTGGCGGTGGGGTCTCCGACGAGGCACTCGGCGACGCGGGTGCGGGCGGCGGGCTTGTCGAGGACGGTGCGGGCGGAGAGGACGCGCGCGGTGAGGTTGTGGCCGTGCGTCTGCGGCAGCAGCTTGTCGATGGTGGTGAAGACGGGCTTGCGCAGCACCACGGCGGGCTGCGCGGGGGAGGGGGAGGGGGCGGGGGCGAGGCCGCCGCGGGTGGCGGTGGGGCGGGGCTTCGCCGTCGACATCTCGCCGGAACCCTAAACCCTAGAGAGCGAGCGGCGGAGGGGGGGAGATTCCGGTGGTGGGGGTGGCGGTTACTTGTGGGAAGAGGAAGAGGAAGAGGAAGAGGGAGGCGAATGTGGTGGGATGGGGATGGAGATGGTTTGGCCCATGTATGTATAAAAGAGCAAGAGGGACGGGCTCGTATATGGGTCGCTGGACACGCCGGCCCAGGTTGAAGTGTCTGTGAGCGGACCAACACGCTCCTACTGGACTGGGCTCGTGGTGGGATGTTGTACGTACCCGGCCTCTGCATAGCAGGGATGCACAGTTCAAGATGTGTGTGGGCACTAGTTAATGTGAGGAGCTAGCTCAGAGCCTGGTGTCGAACACGGAACCCAGCGCCAAGCAGTGGCTCTTCACCTTCATGCAGTCACTTGATCATGATCAGTTCGTTTTGTTGGCCGTCACGCTTTGGGCGATATGGATTGCACGCCGAAAGGCTATACATGAAGGAGTTTTCCAATCGCCACAAGCAACTAATTTGTTCGTCAAGCGATTCATTGACGAACTCAATATGATTACCACGAGAAGCCCGACGACGACAAGTGCAGTTCCAGCTAGGAGGCAGCCACGGGCGTTCCGCCCTGTTGGTTTCGCCAAGATCCATGTAGATGCTGGAGTGAGAGCAAGAAAGGGGGGATCGGCAGCGGCAGTATGCATGGATGGGCAAGGAAATTATCTTGGCAGTTCAGCATTGGTGGTAGCTGGCCTAGAGGACCCAGCAATTCTGGAAGCAATCGCTTGCCGTGAGGCATTGGCGCTGGCAGAAGACCTTAACATACACAACTTTGTCATTGCATCCGACTCCAAACAAACGGTGGCTGATATTTCATGTGGAGGCAAAGGAGTGGTTCTATCATACAGGAGATAAAGAGTAGAGCTTTTATGTTTCAATGTAATTTTTGTTTTGAAGGTCGTGCGGCTAATGCCGACGCACACAAACTTGCCAAATACTCGCTTAGTCTCGGTCCGGGGCGCCATCTATGGTTAGGCCAACCCCATGATCCGAGTTGTATCCCACCCAGTGTGGTTTTTGATGAATAAAATTTGGCTTTCCCCTCAAAAAAAACAAGACAGACATGCACACAGGACATGCGGCAAAAAGCAAAGTTATATAAGACAAACAAGCTATGCATAAGCCATGAAAACAATTGAAGCAATCAAATCTGTGATCGAAAACGTACAATTATGACCCGCCCCCGAGACACGAAGGGGAGAGGGATTCCGGTGGCGGTTACTTGAAGAAGGCTTGCAGCGATGGGATGGGATGGGATGGGATGGGGATATCTCTCCCTTCTTGTATCAAAAAGAGGAGGGGGAAGAGGGAGGCGAATGGACAGTTCATATACATGCCCAAATGTTTGCGGCATAGGAAGGCTCGTGCGGATGCTTGACGTGGCCTTGCTCGGGTTGAAGTGTCTGCGCAAAATACATGCCAAGTGGATTGGACTGGACTGGACTGGGTTGTGCCACGGTGTAACCAGGGCGAATCCGAAAAGGTTGACCCATTCTCTCAGCATTAACCAAATCGTCCAAAATCTAGCCCGATTGATTGTGGGGCCTCCTATTCAGCGCATAGGGCGTTGGGTGACCCTGTTTTGTTCGCAATTTCAAAAAATGCTTCTGTTTTCCATTTTTTAACTAAAAACTGTTTGCGATCTCAAAAAATGTTTGTACTTTTCGTAATTTGTTTGTTTTTTAGAAACATTTTTGAAAATTGTTCGCGCTTTGGAATCTGTTTTGGGTTTGCAAATTTTGTTCGTGTTTCATTTTTAAATTAGAATTATAAAACATCTTCACTTTTCCAAAAAATTGGAATACGAAAAAATGTGGTATTTCAAGAAATATTTTCAAAATGTTTTCAACGCTGCTATCTGTTCTTATAGATTTATGTACCTTTATGTTCAGTTGGTGGTGTGTTGTGTAGTGGCTAATGGCTCACGGTTGGAGTGTGCGGTTGTGGTATCGATTCATGGTACCCGTTGTTGATTTTCAGCTTCTTTTGTCGCGCGCGAAAGGAAATGAAACAACGAGAGGGGTGGTGGGCTGGCCCAGTCGTGCGTCAACCCTGTGCGTCGAGCTGTTGTATGACACAAAATGCGTCACATAGGAGGTCCCTCTTTGGGAGCTCCTATTGGACGCATTATGCGTCAAATTGGGGGCGCAACGCATACAGGAGCTCCCGAAATAGGTCGGCCATTAGCGTGCGCCCGCTTTCGTAACTGTAGAGCAACGGAAAATAAGTTCAGAAAACAACCACTGTATACAGGAATTGAACCCCAGAACAGTCAGTTACAGATCCCCGTCGCTAACCAATGCACCGAACAATTGCACGTTACTAATCCTTCAAGCCAGCGCTAAAAGAAAAGAACTAATCACAGCACTTGAAATGAACACCTGTTGAAAACTTTCAAACATTTTTCTTGCAAATTGTAAAAATAAATAAAATGCAAGTAATCTTTCAAAATCTTAACATTTTCTGAAAGATGCAAACAAATTATGAAATTTCAATTTTTTACGAAAAAGAGATATTTTTTTAAAAAATAACGTTTTCTGGAATATCAAATTTTGAATATTTTTAACAACTCGAATTAACTTCAAAATATCGAAAACAAATCGACAAGTGCGAACAATTTTTGAAGGAAATGAACATTTTTTGAAACTACGAAAAAATTAAAAATTATGATTTTTTTAAGTTCTAACAATTTTAAAATTCTGAAGAAATTAGGAAATCTCTGAACAATTTTTTGAAACAACGAACACTTTTAGAAAATCTCGCACATTTTTTGAGTTTGGCAACAAAATTCTGAAAACAGGAAAATTATTTTAAATTTGTAAAAATGAAACCAGAACATTTTTCAATTTGTGAACAAATTTGGAAAAAAGGAACAGTTTTAAAATTTCTGAACAATTTTTTAAAACAAGATTTGTTTTGAAAATCCTGAACACTTTTTGAATTCTTGAACAAATTTAGAAAAAAGGAATATTTCAACTTCTGAACAATTTTGAAAAGTTTGAAAACCACATTTGAAGCTTTCAAAGGTGGGTTTGTTTATACGTACTAGCTAGGTTTATATAATAATCACCTAGTGCCGTGCTGGGTAAGGTTCAAAGGTGCTCCGTCCATCTCTTTGACTGAATTCATATATCCACAGTCGATTGGTCGTGCTCTATAGCTAGCTTTACATCATCCAGGCTATAAATAAATCTCGCCGCAGTGCAAACTACAACTCCACACAGCTAGCCATGGCCAGCAGCATGAAGCTATCTAGTCTGCCTATCCTCCTGGTCCTCATCAGATGCCTCAGCCTTCAAAGCCCGGCCACCGGCAGCCAGGACCAAGAAAGCTTCCTCTACACCGGCTTCGCCGGCAGCAACCTCACCCTTGACGGCGCGGCCACCATCACGCCGGCCGGCCTCGTCAAGCTCACCAACGAGACGTTCCGGATCAAGGGCCACGCGTTCCACCCGGCGCCGGTGCGCTTCCGCGAGGCCCCCAACGGCACGGTGCGGTCCTTCTCCATCTCCTTCGTGTTCGGCATCCTCTCCTCGTTCGGCGACATACGGGGCCATGGCTTCGCCTTCTTCGTCGCCCCGAGCACCGACCTCTCCGCCGCCTTCCCCATCCAGTTCCTGGGCCTTATCAATGCCACTAATAATGGAAGCACGAGCAACCACCTCTTCGCCGTCGAGCTCGACACCATCCAAAACACCGAGTTCGGGGACATCGACAACAACCATGTCGGCATCGACATCAACAGCCTCAACTCGGTGAAATCCAACACCGCCGGCTTCTACAATGATAGTAGGGGCGATGGCATGCTCACAAACATGTCCCTTATTGGCTCCGGGCCCATACAAGTTTGGGTGGAATACCATGGGGAGGCCACACAAATCAACGTGACCTTAGCGCCCCTTGGTGTCACAAAACCAGTGAGGCCATTACTCTCAACCACCTATGACCTCTCACCAGTGCTCACAGACCAAGCCTACCTTGGCTTCTCATCTTCGACAGGTTTAAGCACAGGCCATCACTATGTGCTTGGTTGGAGCTTTGGAATGAACACCCCCGCTCCATTTATAGATACCACCAAACTACCCGGGCTACCTTACCTTGGCCCAAGACCTCAATCCAAACTCCTAGAGATAGTTCTGCCGATAGCTTCCGCGTTGTTTGTGTTAGCTGTCGGCATTCTAGGTGTTATAATGGTGAGGAGACATATTAGGTATAAGGAGGTGCGTGAGGATTGGGAGGTTGAGTACGGCCCTCACCGATTCTCTTACAAGGATCTGTTTCGTGCCACCAAGGGATTTAAGGACAAGAATTTGATCGGCGTAGGCGGGTTCGGAAGGGTGTACAAAGGGGTTCTTCCGACATCTAAATCGGAGGTTGCTGTAAAGAGGGTATCGTACGACTCGAAGCAGGGCGTAAAGGAATTCGTCGTTGAAGTCGTAAGCATTGGCTATCTTCAACACCGTAATATCGTGCAGTTACTTGGATATTGCAGGCGGAAAGGTGAACTTCTCCTAGTATATGACTACATGGCAAATGGAAGCCTCGACAACCACTTGTATGGTCAAGAAGGAAATGCGGCTTTAGGCTGGGGGCAAAGATTCCGGATTATCAAAGAGATCGCGATGGGTTTGCTCTACCTTCATGAAGAATGGGACAAAGTTGTCCTCCATCGGGATGTCAAGGCAAGCGACGTGCTTCTTGACAAACAGATGAATGGAAGACTAGGAGATTTCGGTCTCGCGAGGTTGTACGACCATGGTACCGACCCGCAGACCACACATGTTGTTGGCACAGTAGGATACCTAGCTCCAGAGCTGGTACTCAGAGGTAAAGCAACCACTCTCACCGATGTATTTGCCTTTGGCATCTTCATTCTTGAGGTTACCTGTGGGCAAAGGCCTATCAAGGAGGACCCACAAGGCAACCAGCTCGTCCTGGTCGATTGGGTGCTTCAGAACTGGCACAAAGGACCACTTCTTGATGTAGTGGATGCCAATCTTCAAGGTAGCTATGACACCAGTGAGGCGTGCCTTGCGCTAAAACTAGGACTCTTATGCTCGCACCCATTTCCCGAAGCAAGGCCCAGCATGCGGCAAGCTATGCAGTACCTTGACGGTGACATGCCACTCCCGGAGCTGCTGCCGGCACACTTCAGCTTCCACATGTTGGCCCTGATGAAGAATGAAGGCCAAGTTGACTCGTCCACAATGTTGCCCTATCCTTCGCCGATGATGACGAGCTTTGGCTCAATATCAGACTTCTCGGTACATGGGAGGTGATATGTGCACACATGGCCGCCCTCAAGTTATGATGTTGGGTGTTTGTGCGTAGCATTTTTTTTTACAAAGGGTGGGTTTATGTGTAGTACTCCCTCCGTTCCAGTTCCACAATGTAGTGCTTATAATGTTTTTTTTTTGAAAAGTCAAACTTTACAAACTTTGATCAAGTTTATACAAAAAATATATTTATATCTATAATACCAAATATATAACATATGAAACTATGTCTTATGATGAATCTAATGATATATGTTTGGCATACTAGATGAAAAGTCAAACTAGATTATTGACTCTAGTGCAAGTGGGAGACTGTTGGAAATATGCCCTAGAGGCGATAATAAAAGCATTATTATTATATTTCCTTGTTCATGATAATTGTCTTTTATTCATGCTATAATTGTGTTATCCGGAAATCGTAATACATGTGTGAATAATAGACACCAACATGTCCCTAGTAAGCCTCTAGTTGACTAGCTCGTTGATCAACAGATAGTCATGGTTTCCTGACTATGGACATTAGATGTCATTGATAACGAGATCACATCATTAGGAAAATGATGTGATGGACAAGACCCAAATCCTAAACATAGCACAAGATCGTATAGTTAGTTTGCTAGAGTTTTCCAATGTCAAGTATCTTTTCCTTAGACCATGAGATCGTGTAACTCCCGGATACCGTAGGAGTACTTTGGGTATACCAAACGTCACAACGTAACTGGGTGACTATAAAGGTATACTATGGGTATCTCCGAAAGTGTCTGTTGGGTTGACACGGATCAAGACTGGGATTTGTCACTCCGTATGACGGAGAGGTATCACCGGGCCCACTCGGTGATGCATCATCATTATGAGCTCAAAGTGACAAAGTGTCTGGTCACGAGATCATGCATTACGGTACGAGTAAAGTGACTTGCCGGTAACGAGATTGAACGAGGTATTGGGATACCGACGATCGAATCTCGGGCAAGTAACATACCGATTGACAAAGGGAATTGTATACGGGGTTGCTTGAATCCTCGACATCGTGGTTCATCCGATGAGATCATCGAGGAGCATGTGGGAGCCAACATGGGTATCCAGATCCCGCTGTTGGTTATTGACCGGAGAGCAATCTCGGTCATGTCTACATGTCTCCCGAACCCGTAGGGTCTACACACTTAAGGTTCGGTGACGCTTGGGTTGTAGGGATATGTATATGCAGTAACCCGAATGTTGTTCGGAGTCCCGGATGAGATCTCGGACGTCACGAGGAGTTTCGGAATGGTCCGGAGGTAAAGAATTATATATAGGAAGTGCTATTTCGGCCATCGGGACAAGTTTCGGGGTCACCGGTATTGTACCGGGACCACCGGAAGGGTCCCGGGGGTCCACCGGGTGGGGCCACCTATCCCGGAGGGCCCCATGGGCTGAAGTGGGAAGGGATCCAGCCCAAAGTGGGCTGGGGCGCCACTTCCTCTAGGGCCCATGCGCCTAGGGTGGGGAAACCCTAAAGGGGGGCGCCCCCTTGCTTGGGGGGCAAGCCCCCCACCCCTTGGCCGCCGCCCCCCCTAGGCTCCCTATATATAGAGGGGGAGGGAGGGCAGACGCACCCATGCCCCTGGCGCCTCCCTCTCCCTCTCCAACACCTCCTCCTCCTCCTAGAGCTTGGCGAAGCCCTGCCGGAGTACTGCAGCTCCATCGCCACCACGCCGTCGTGCTGCTGCTGGAGCCATCTTCCTCAACCTCTCTTTCCCCCTTGCTGGATCAAGAAGGAGGAGACGTTACGCTGACCGTACGTGTGTTGAACGCGGAGGTGCCGTCCGTTCGGTGCTAGGATCTCCGGTGATTCGGATCACGTCGAGTACGACTCCCTCATCCCCGTTCTTTGAACGCTTCCGCTCGCGATCTACAAGGTACGTAGATGCATCCAATCACTCGTTGCTAGATGAACTCATAGATGGATCTTGGTCAAACCGTAGGAAAATTTTTGTTTTCTGCAACGTTCCCCAACAGAAGGATGATGGGGTAAGTTGTGCCGTTGCAGAATCGGTTACCGAGGGTTGGTCCCATCGACCGGGAAAAAGAACAAAATGACACCTATGCGATGATGCAGGCAGCACACTTCGCCTGTTCCGTCATTTATTTAGCCGACACGACGATTCACCTATGCACAACAAGAAAATCTTTGTAAAATGAAACTAACACAACATATAGTGTAGCAACCGTAAGATGAACTTGAACTGGACTTGGAAAGGAGGATTCTTGGTGTGGGAAGGAGCGAAGTACGAGGGGTGAGTGGTTGGGCCAACGCGACATGGACAGGGTGTGAACGAATGAAATGAAAGAAGAATAAGCAAAACCACATGTGATGCACAAGGCAATAATACCACAATAAGCAAAAGGAGCACAAGGCAATAAGACTACTTGTAAGTTCAACTAGTGATTGGTTAATCAGGACAGTGCCTCCTATAACGTCCACTGTGTGTCGAATGTTGGAATGCCCTTAGCCTCAGCAATAGTTGCGCAAATCAATATGATGGAGATGCAGAGCTTAAAGAGAAGCAATAATTCCTATAAAAGGGTTAAACTTGGATATGTTATACTCACTACAACTAGGGAGGAATAAGCATTGTGAGAGCGACTCGTCCCTACGAGAGGTCGTGAAGTATGACGTGTTAGCAACATGTCTAGTTGGCATTGCATGGGGTTGTGTGTTACTTGCTATGATACCCCCACTACGGGAGGTCTTGGAAGTATGAATTTTTATGAATATATAACTGTATAACTAGGAGATAATTAAGTTGGGATTGGTGGGGAGGGGGGCACTAACCCCCCGCCCCCTCTCATACCGGAACAAATCCTATAAGACCCGGTCGTATGAAGCATGTCATGAGACCCTCTCTCGCCCATCGCAAAGAAAAAATATCCCATGGGTCAATCTGGTATGACAGGCATATTATTCTACAATCAAGCACCTCCATAAGTTCTACAATCATGAAAACATCCCATGGGTCAATCTGGTATGGCAGGCATATTATTCAAACAACAATACACCTCATGCTTGCACCAATAAAGGATCATTTTGGTGGAGGGACTGTGTAAGTTTAACTGATTTATACAGAGGTATGGCAACTTGTATGGTAAAGAAAGGAGACTCTGTTTTGCTACGGGAAGATGTATGGAAAGGTTGTATTCTCAAAATAAAATGGGTTGAACTTCATTCTTATGCAAAAAATGCCAACATCACAATCCAGCAGGCAAAATCTATGATTGACCATAGCAGCATGTTTCAATTACCTCTTTCCATGACTGCCTATGATCATTTTAGCTAATTAGTTGCGGCTAAGATGGAAGAAAAATAAGCAGTTAACGTCATGACATTAGAGCAGTTACCTGGGTTTGGGTTAGAAGGTAAGATTACGAACATTTTTTAAACTCATAACTATGTTTCAAATTTGTCAACATTGTCAACTTTTCTTCTAGTCCCTGAACATTTTTCAAAAATCGTAATTTATGTTTTCTGAATTATTGACCATTTAAAAAAATCCATGAACTCTTTTTGAAAATTTACGATCACTCTTTAAATCCTTGAACATTTTTTTAAAAAATCATGAAATTCTTTACTTCACCACAAAATTTAAACCAAAAAATGAGGTGGCCGTATTTTCCCCTAAACCAGCAAGAGCGATCAGAGAAAAAAAAAAGGTTCGCATACATTTGCTTTTTTAGGCAACCACCGTGGAGGAAGCTACGCACACATGCCACAGAGGAGGAAGCAGGATTCTCAAAAAGAAAAGAAAAAAAGGAGGAAGCAGCAACCACCTAAGCCCAGCGAGCGATTGGTTCGTGGACCGTGGCCCAGGTAATTGCATTCTGGCATTTTGGGCCGGCCGAACTTTATTAATCTCTTTTTTTTTGCGGGAGAAACTTTATTAATCTCCAAATGAACAAACTGAAATAAGCATGACTACCAAAGATCCACGGTCAAATGAAAGCTATACCACCAAAGGTTCCTCGAAGTCATCGTCTCATGATATCAAGCAGTACCATGGCTCATATCTAAGTACCATGAATGTCATTCGCCACTCAGCACCATGAATGTCATTTCTTGGTGGAACTTCATATCTAAGTACTAGGTAGAACATCCTACCAAGTGAAGCAGAATCTTCTCCTTTGTTGCCGATTTAAGTTTTATGTCTAGACTAGACTGGGTCGACACGGTGTAATCGGATAGGGTTTAAGAGCTAGCGTGTGGGAAGTCGACCCTTTCTAGTCAGTAGTAGGAAGTTGTGTATATAGTAGTCAAAACATGCAGAGGAGGAGATTTGTCCCCGCGAGCGAGAGGCGTTTGAAAGCTAATATTGAGTGGAAAGCAAGACATGACATCCTTTTCATGGAACAATATTACATAGGTTCAGAACTTGCTTGGCAAGAAATTTTATTACTACATGAGTTTTTGACTTTGACTTGAGTATAGTACATCAAACGGAAACGTAAGGAAATTTCCGTTGACTTGGATTGCTTTTCCGGCCAGAGAGAGAGAGAGAGCAGACAGAGTCAAAAGGAGAATGGTCGGCATCTTCTC
Source organism: Triticum dicoccoides (assembly GCF_002162155.2). NCBI lineage: Eukaryota > Viridiplantae > Streptophyta > Magnoliopsida > Poales > Poaceae > Triticum > Triticum dicoccoides. The sequence continues at coordinate 2,662,103 of NC_041392.1, forward strand.
CGGATTCATTCCTGAATTCACACGTGCATCCATCCTAGCTCAGTTGTAGCCAATCATCTCATACACATCAGTATCTTATCTAGTATCCTTTTTGGACGCGATGGTGACCTTTTTTTTTTTGCTTTGTTGAACGATGGTGACTATTGCCAGATTGGCTAGGACGGAGCACCCAAGCCAAGCGGCCCACGGATCCCTGCCGGCTGCCGCAAAAACTATGGACGGACCAAGTCGTTGTAACTTCTAAATCCAATCTTCTAAGCTAAACATCACATACAAGGATTGACTAGTACTCCCTCCGTTCCTAAATATAAGTCTTTTTTAGATATTTCAGTAAGTGACTATATACAAAACAAAATGAGTGAATCTACCCTCTAAAATATGTCTATATATATTCATATGTTATAGTCCATTTAAAATGTCTAAAAAAACTTATATTTAGGAACGGAAGGAGTAGCATGCATACGCCTCCATTTTGACTTCACTCTGCATGTGTAAAATAGTTATATACTATATGTTGTGCATGACAAAAAGAAAATTATGAGAAGGCCTATGGCTGTATATTAAGTATCACAAATCCTTACGAACACACCCTTATAGTACTACGGTATGACTGGGTTCTAGTTTGAATAACAGTGTAAAACCAGTGTTGTCTGATTTGCCTCCTAGCTATAACGGCCGTTGTTGTCGGATGTTGGAATGCCCTTAGCCTCCCGAGTAGTTGCGCAAATCAATATGATGTAGATGCGAAGCTGAAAGAGAAGCAATAATTCCTATAAAAAGGTTGAACTTGGATATGTTATACAAACCACAACGGCAAGAATTAGGAGGAGCCGACCACCTCGTCCCTACGAGAGGTCGTGAAGTATGACATGCCAGCAATATGTCTAGTTGGCATTGCATGGGTCTGCGTGATACTTGCTATGATACCCCCGCTATGAGAAGTCATGGAAGTATGAATTGTTAGGCTGGTTATAATGGGAGTATCATAGGTAGTATCATGCATGTCACCTAAACACTTTTGATGAGGTGACATAGAATTAAATGAAGAAAGAGAGCCTTGATTATCATATCATGACACCGTATCATATTAAATAATGTGCTACTTTGTGTCATACATGACAATAAATGTAGTCATATATGATAACCCCTCCGTCCAGGTGCATAGGGCGCCTAAGGCTGGTCGTAATGGTAGTATCATAGCTAGTATCATGCATGCCAACTAGGCAATTTTGATGATGTGTCATAGCATTAAATGAAGAAAGAGAGGGTGTAGTATCATATCATGATACCGTATCATATTAAATGTCATGCTACTTTGTGTCATGTATGGCAATAAATAGAGTACTACGTGATAATAATATATGATACTATGTATTAGGGAGGTAGTATCATACACTAGTATCATATGCATGATACTCCCCATTACAACCAGCCTAAGAGAATCCTAAAATTCAAAAAGTGTTAGACGGAATTCAATTAAATGCTCCTCGTTTATCTAAACCGCCTCGTTCTTTCGATCCGTGAGAGAAGGAAAGAGCCAATGCATACACGGTAGCCAGGCGCTGATTAGGCGAGCGAATTCCACGGGTGGGCCGTGTGACGTGGGATATTTCCTTTGCATGGGTTAGCTGAAAGGGCCAGCACTAATGACGGGATTAATTTCCAAATTCAGTTTCGTTTTTTAGGGAAACCTACGCGCGCTCAACCTGCCTAAATCGCAGAGCTTTTTCTTAGGCGCCCTATGCACCTGGACGGAGGGAGTACCAAACATATAATACCATGCATTACGGATGTAGTATCATACACTAGTATCATATGCATGGTACTAATATATGATACAACTAGCCTTATGAATACATAAGCGTATAACTAGGAGATAATTAAGTTGGGATTGGTGGGGAGGGGGGCACTAGCCCCCCGCCCCCTCTCATGTCTCTGCCATACTATTTTTCTAGAATATCTTCACTATTTTTAAAAGCTTGAGTTGTGTTGGATTCATATAACAACTGGCTCCGGCTGTTTGGTTACTGAATCAGGGTACGAGGTGACGAATTAACAAATCGTTGCTCTCTGTCCAGGCTCCGAATGTCTAGGAAAAAACAGGCATTCGGCACCTCTGATACAAACACTGAACGCCTTCAATCTGGATAATTTTAGCTAATCAGTTGCGGCTAAGATGGAAGAAAATAAACAGTTAACTTCATGACATTAGAGCAGTTACCTGGGGTTGGGTTAGATGGTAAGATTCACGGACATTTTCTAAATTCATAAATATGTTTCAAATTTGTCAACTTTTCTTCTAGACCGTGAACATTTTCCAAAAATCATGATTTTTTCCAAATTATTGAACATTTTTAAAAATCCATGAACTATCTTTCCAAATTTATGATATTTCTTTAAATCCTTGAACAATTTTTTTAAAAACCATGAAATTCTTTACTTCACCAAAAAATTTAAACAAAAAACAAAAGAGGTGGCCGTATTTATCCTAAACCAGTAGGACCAATCAGAGAAAAAAAAGGTACGCACACATTTGTTTTTTTAGGCAACCACCGTGGAGGAAGCCTTTTTTTTAAATAACGACCGTGGAGAAAGCTACGCACACATGCTACAGAGGAGGAAGCATGATTCTCAAAGAAAAAAAAAGAGGAAGCAGCAACCACCTAAGCCCATCGAGCGATTCGTTCGTGGACCGTGGCTCAGGCAATCGCATTCCACTCGAGGGAGGCATTCTCAAAAAAGAAAAGAAAAACGTCTGAGACCTCCAACAGCGTCAGCTCCATTTTGGGCCGGGCGAACTTTATTAATCACTTAAACACAATACATAGTTCTAAAAAAAAACCTTAAACACGGTACATCAAAATGAGCAAACTGAAATAAGCATGACTACCAAGGATCCACGATTAAATGAAAGCTATACCACAAAAGGTTCTTCAAAGTCATTGTCTCATGATACCCATATATATCAAGCGGGTTGAGATACTCTATGGTACTGTAGGTGATGTAGTGCGGATGACATATGAGGCCGAGTCCACACAGCATGGTGCGCTACTGCAGAGGATCCTAGCCCGCTGGGGCAGGGGCTGCGCCAATGTGGTTCTCTGCGGTGTAGAAATAAAACAAAGGCTAAAGAGCTAGCGGGGCAACCTGACCCGTTCTAGTAGTACGAATTTGAAGTTACGTGTATAGTAGTCAAAGCATGCAAGGAAGACATTTGTCCCCACGAAAACTAATACTTTAGTGGAACGAAATATAGGACATTCGCCACTCAATACTATCGATGTCAATTCTTCGTGAAACTTCATATGTAAGTAGTGGGTGGAACACCCTACCAAGTGAAGCATATTCTTCTTCTTTGTTGCCGATTTAAGTTTTGTGTCCAGACTATACATACTCGGTCGCTGTGGCATAACTGGACCGAGTAGAGATAAACAAGGGTTAAAGAGCTAGCGTGGGGATTGGGGAAATCAACCAGTTCTAGTCAGTAGTACGAAGTTGTGTATATAGAGGAGTCAAAACATGCAGGGGGAGGAGATTTGTCACCGCGAGCGGCGTTCGAAAGCTAATATTTAGTGCAACGGAAGACATGACATCCTTTTCATCGAACGATATTACGTAGGTTCAAAACTTGCATGGCAAGAAATATATATTTTTGCGAGAAAAACTTTCAATCAGTTCATACAACAAACACCAGAAATAATAAAAATTATATCCAGATTCTTAGATAGACCACTTAATATTATGACCAGAAATAATAACTGAGCTTTGGACTTTGACTTGATTATACATCAAAAGGAAACGGGAGGAAACTTTAGTTAGTAGTACACTTTACCTGCCTGGGTTTGACTTGGATTGTTGTTCTGGCCAGAGATAGACCAGCGAGAGTCAAAAGGAGAATGGTCGGCATCCTTCTCCGGATTCATTCCTGAATTCACACGTGTATCCATCCTAGCTCTGTTGCAGCCAAGCATCTCATACACATCAGTATCCTTTTTGGACACGATGGTGACTATTTTGTTTTTTGTTTTGTTAAAGAGTATGATGGTGACTATATTGCTAAGTATGAGTAGGACGGAGCACCCAAACAGGGCCGAGCCGGCAAAATCGAAGGCCCTGTGCGAAACTCTAAAATGGGCCTTATCTCACTAAAGAAAACACTACATAAACATAACTATAATAATATAAAGTTCATAATATCTTAGATACTAACTGGAAATATAAAAATTGTACCTATTCTTGATTGTATCTCTGTCTGGACATCTCTAGTGCTAGGATCATTGTCAACATTTTTTCATGTGCATGCTTTTCATGAAGTAACTGATTATCGGAGGACACGTGTGGTTTTTTATAACAAATTTATCCATATCTCCTTTCTGAGACCGAGTTAATTCCTCTATTTTTTGTTTCTTCAAACGCTTTTTGTAACCAGATTCATGTTTTCTAAATGCAGACATGACTTGGATCTTGCAATACTAGACAACTAATAGATGAAAAGAATAATAAAATTAACTATATGATTTTAGAAGAGCAAAATTAGCTGGTGGAAATCGAAATTCGAAGTAAAGGGCTCACAGGATCACTGGTTATTGACGCGACAACGCTTGAAAAATGGAGATCGAGACATTGGCATGAAGTTTCCTTGCCTTTCAGGTGATTCAGGTCCTTGCCAGCAGCTGTCCGACCATTCCTCCTACCCTCCTGAATCCTGAAAAGGACCTACAGCGTTGAAAATTGGAACAGAACTGCTCGACAGGAGATTCCTGAACCTGAGCAAGGAAAGGGAGGACGATCGGAGGAACCCTAACCTGCCAGACGTCTCTTCGCTCGTCTCGATGACTCGATTGATCACTGTTTTTTTTTCTTTCTGATTTCGAGGGAACTGATCGCTGGATTTTTTTGAGGGAACGATCGCTGGATGAGGGCATGAGGCATAGATGCTCGAGGGTTGCTCCAGGTTGCGAGACGCCAGGCCAAGCGTCTCAAAGGCCGAAAAGGTCAGATTTTTTTTAAAGGCCAAAAAAGTTAAATGGATAGTAGTAATGCTGCGTGTAGATTTGGAGGCCCCTGAAAACTGGGGGCCCTGTGCGGGCGCACAGGTCGCACCCCCTTTGGCTCGGGCCTGCACCCAAACAACCAAGCTAACCGCTAACCGGCCCACGGATCCCTGCCGGCTGCCGCAAAAACTATGGACGGACCAAGTCATTCTGAACATCGACTGCATGTCGCATACAAGGATTGACCAGTGGCATGCACCTCCGTTTTGATTTGACTCTCCATGTGTAAAACAGTTACTCCCTCCTTCCATCTGTATAGGTTTTTAAGACCGCCTTTGACTATTAACAAGATTAATAGATCATGAGATGTATACTGTGAAAATTATATCATTGAAAGCTCCTTTCATATACGAATTTGACCATATGTTTTGTGTAAGTTGCATGTCATATATTATTGCTCTAACATTTGGTCAAAATTAGTCTCGAAAAACGCATTAGGCCCTATATAGATGGAAGGAGAGAGTATATATGTTGTGCATGGCAAAAAAATAATAATTACAAAAAGGCCTAAGGCCGTATACTCCATCCATTCCATAATGTAGTACGCCTGCGTTTTCCTGAGATCTAAGTTTGATCACAAATTTAGCAAACAAGACCGACTGCGACGGGAGCAAAAATTCAAAAAGATATATAGGACTTTCAGTTTCTTTCCATGTGAATTTTTTTCTTGGATGCAATATTTTGTTTAATTTTTGGTAGATCAAGCCAATTTTTTATCACAATCGTACAAATTTGTGTTGTGGGTGGATGCAAATTTCTATTGTGTTGGAAACAAAAATGAAGTGTTAGATACAAAGTTCTCATTTTATTGAAGCAATTGCAGAAAAGTTTATTAGCATCCAAAATAATTGCTTACTAGTGAGCGACGGAAGCAGGGAAAAAAGTTGGTTCTAGGAAAAGTTGAGCGATGGAACAGAAGCAGGAGGCTGACAACTTGTTTCTAAGAAACAAAGGCCCCGAGAAGTTAACGGGAGTGGTTACAAGAAGCACGTAATTTAAGGAGGACGTTACTAAAAATCTAACAAACAATCAGCATCATTTCCCTACAGGATCCAATGGCTTCTCTGCTACTAATCCTATGGCCATGGACTAGTCTGATGAAACAGTAAGGATCAATAGTTTGATCCCTAGTGGTTCCTTTAACAGAATTATGCATAGTTATGATGATCATCCAATGCATATAATCAATATATAGGCATTACGTTTGTAATAAGTAGACCGTAATCCAACTGCATCTACTACTATTACTCCATCCCAAGACCTTTATCCAACACGCATATGAAAGTATTAAGTTCATACAAATAGAGTAACATATTAAGCAAGATGACATTGTTACTATTGATGATCAAGACTGCAAAGGTATCGACTCCTTTACTTGTTATTGGATAACTTCCTTTTTTATAAGTGCGCTTTGCACAAAAAAGGTGACACGGGTGAATATGCAAGAATGTTGAGAGCTGTCTTGATGACACTAGCTGGATATGGACGGCTCCCCCGACCTAGGGTTCCTTCCTCCCTCCCCCTGCCGTCGCCGGCTGTCCTAGGCCCCGCCGCCGCCGCCGCCGCCCCTTCCCCCGGATCCGCTCCGCGCCGCCTCCCCGGGAGGTGGCCGGGGCAGCGCGAGCCTTGCCTCCCCTTCGGCCGCCCTCATCGCTCCTTCCCTCCCTGCCGCCGCCGAGGCGCCCCGGGCACTAGCTGGGTGGTGTTGCCGGCGGCGGGGCCTGCCTGTCCCCACGCGCGCGGCTCCCTGCCCAGGGCATGGGGGCGGCGGCGGTGCCCCTCGGCCTGATGACGGCCCGGCGTCCCGGCGCGGTGGCCAGCGGCTCGCTCGGTGGTGGCGCGACCCCTTGACAGCGAGACGGCGTGGTGGCGCTGGTTGGCCGGTGGCGCGCCCCTGGCCCAGATCGAGGCCCATGGGCCCCATCTGGGTCCTAGCGGGCCGCCCCCGGCATGGCTTCGTCGTCGTCTGTGTGGTGAGGTGGTGGAGCAGCTCGGACGGGGGGCAGCAACGCCGACGGCATGCCAGCTGTGGCGCAGAGGCGGGAGTTGTCCGGGCCTCTGAGGGCCCGGCCGGGCCTGTGGGGCCACGGGCCCGGCAGGCTCCCGCTTTGGTGTCCGGTCGGCTACCGTCGTGGACGGTGGAGGTGGGACCCTCCAGTATGCTGACGGTGCTGCTGCCCTAGTCCCGGCTCCCCTTCCTCGTTGTGCAAGCCATCTTCGCAGTGCCGTGGTGAGACAACGTGGAAAGCTTTGTGTCCGTGTGCACAGGTTGGTGGTTGGTTTGGTGGCGAGCACCGGAGTGCCTGAGGTGGAGGATGGGATTGGGAGAAATCCTTGTTGGCTTGACCGACACCGACGCGGTGGCGCCTGAGGGTGCCATCGGACCTTCCTGGAGGGCGTCGGGGCTACCCTTCCTCTTTCCTCACGTGTACCGGGGGGAACCCTTGGCAGCAGCGTCGTCATCGTCGCGTCCCTTCTTGGAGGTGTTGATTGGTACCGGCGCTTCGGAGTCTCGGAGCTTGGGGGACGATTTCCGATGGAAGCAACGGTCGCGAGGCTCCGTCGTCTTTGTCGATCCGCCGTTATCGGCATTTGTTTCTTTTCTTTTTTTCTCTTTCTTTTCTTTTTGGGCATGGTTGTGCTGCTTCCGCCCCAGCACCTATCGTTGGTTGTATCGGATGTTTGCTTTGTAATACAAATTGGGGGGAAACCCTGTTTCCCAATGTTCTAAATGTTTGGAGTCTTTAGGAGTTAGCAATGTGTTGTTTCCTTTTTGGTTTCTTGCTTTATATGTATATAAATGGAATGATAAGTTATGTACTTTGTCACTCACGTAAAGAATAAAGATTAACACATGTCAGTAGAGCATGTTTGATTCTTCGTTGCTGTTTACCGGTGCAACAAAGCACGCCTTTTGGTTCTAGTTAAGTACAATGTTAAGAGCTGTCTTGATGGTACTAAATGTTCTAAAATGATTGGTGTCTTTAGGAGTTAGCAATGTGCAGTTTCTTTTTTGGTTTCTTGCTTTGTATGTATATAAATAGAATGAGAAGTTATGTACTTTGTCACTCATGTAAAGAATAAAGATTAAACACATGTCAGTAGAGCATGCTTGAATCTTCGTTGCCGTTCGCACGCCTTTTGCTTCTAGTTAAGTAGCATGTTGGCTTATTGTTTGCATGCATAGATACACCATTAGATATCTCTCTGCACAATATGACATTGCCAAATAATTTATTTAGGACAGTAAAACCAAACCATTTCCCAACCCTCTCATGCATTCTCACGCACGAGCCGTCGGATTTTGTGTTTGGAACGTCCATGCCCGTTCGATCTGAGTTTAGATCGTGAATTGAGCCCGATGTCCTAATGGGTTGCTACTCCCATAGCATTTTTGGAATCAAGTGGTTAATATGAGTATGCGATTGTACCGTTGACCCGTTAAGCAGTTTTTTGGCGAGACCCCCACACCCATCAATCCTATTTGGTTTGTGTGGGATTCCGGACATCCGAACAGGTCCGTGGATATTTGGTGACTCCCGTTGGATTGATGACCAAACGGTCTTCCAGACTATTCGGTCCGGATTTTTAGGGGGGCAGAAATGGTGTGCCTCGTTGGAGTTTCCCTAACCCGCGATGCCATCTATGTATGTATCGGCGCATTGAAAGCGAAGCCCAAGTGCGAGTGTCTCTCCCGCACAAGATGGGCAACCGTCGCGGGGTGGCCGGCTGTTATCCGTAGAACACGTTCGCGCCCATACCGACGAGGCAAGCGACGATAAGGATGTTGGATAAGTTGTGCCGTTGCGGAATCGGTTGCCGAGGGTTGGTCCCATTGTCGACCGGGAAAGAAAAAACACAACAACACCTCTGCGATGTGGGGCCATAATGGGTGATGTTAGTCCTGATTTTTTGACCAGTTCTCGCCTGTCCATCATTATTTGACTATACACAGCAACATAATCTTTGTAAACCTGAATAACACAAGATAGTTTGGCAACCGCAAAACAGAACTTGAAATTGGATGGGAAGGAGGATTGTTGATGGAGGAGGGGAGTACGAGGGGTGACTGGTTGAGCCAACGCGGCGTGGGTGGGGGTGTGAATGAATGAGCAAATAAACAAAACCACACGTGATGCACAACACACTAAGCAAAGGGAAATCGCAATAGTATCACTGCTGCCTGCCGGCCATCTACCTAACCTCACCATACGTCCATACCGGGAGGAAGAGAGGAGAGGAGACCACGCCGCACACTCCATTAATACCTCCCTCCCTACCTCCGTGCTCCGCCCAGACACCACACCACACACCACCAAAACCTCGTGCTTCTCGCCCCCAACCACCCGCGCGCCGGCAGCGAGAGCTACGAGGACTAAGATGGCGGACGGCGGAGGGGAGCCGGACCACCTGGCGGGGGAGAGGGCCACCGCCCAGTTCGACGTCGACGCCATGAAGGTCGCCTGGGCCGGCTCCCGCCACGCCGTCGAGGTCGCCGACCGCATGGCCCGACTCGTCGCATCCGACCCCGTAAGCACCAACCCCTCCCCGATTCCGCCGATCTCCCTCTGTTCCCCTCCATGGACGGGCATGATAGATAGATCTCACTTGTCCAGATTGGATTCCACCTACCACCTCCCCAGCCCCGGGATGGGATACCAAGCAGCGACTAGTAGTATTCAGTACCACTACAATTATTCGCCAATTCGTCACCCTGCCTGCTTTGTTAATTCAGATAGATTTGACTAGAGATTTTGCAAAATAACACTGGACGGGTTGATCCAGTCCGGTCCACCGCGCTACCGGAGGAAGGATTAATTCAGTCATGCCCCTGCGCGATCCCTTTCCTTTTTTCGCCGACCTGATTCGGTTGCTTGGTACTACTAGTATATTCCATTGAGGGGACAAGCTGTGCAGCGCAAAGGACTTCATTCTCTGTATTTAGCACGCGCTAGTTTAATAATTGCTGGCGAAACTGGCTGTCAACTTCAGCCATGAGCACACAGCTTTGGATGCTCCACCTCCCTACTCTGGTTGTGATTCGCACCAGGAATATGCTCAAGGATTCCACTCATTCTCAACTTTTCCAGTAGCCCCTTCTGCTTGGCGCTTCATGACTTACAGCAAATAGCTTTCATGAGCATGCTTATTCGGTTACCAGGCCTGCGCTTTACCTCTTCGAAGCTTCACAGTACACCCACCGTATGGCCAATGTTTAGATACTGCCACAGCTACCTATTTATTTCAGTCCTCCCAAAGACTCTTCTTAGCAAATGTTAAACACCAAACCAAACTGTCGCCTAGTTTTGGATTCTGTACTCTACTTGAGATGTTTCTATCAGGTTGAAGTATGTTTTGTTCATGTCATGCTGATGACGGCTGGCAGAAAAGGTTCGCTTATATTGAATTGCTTTGCAATCTATCCAGGTGTTCCGCAAGGATATCAGGACGATGCTCTCCAGGAAGGAGCTGTTCAAGGACACGCTCAAGAAGGCGGCACACGCCTGGAAGCGCATCGTCGAGCTGCGTCTCACAGGTCCTGCGGATGCCCAGCACCAACCCCAAGCCTTTTCTAGTATTTATTTGTTCTATGTATGTATGTATGTACTCTTGACTGATATACTTCCATGTTATTTTTTGTGGATTAACAGAAGAGGAAGCAAACTTGCTGAGGCTATACGTCGACCAGCCTGGTTATGTTGATCTCCATTGGGTATGCTATTGATTCCTTCCATCCTCATTCCTCAATGCATACAGTGTTCACACATTTGGCTGTTCTTCACCTGTGTTATGCCTTATGTGCTGCGGATGTGCTCAAGCCTACAGATTGCTTCTCACATAGATGTAGAATCCTTTGCCACTCCGGCCTTCCTAGAAGTAGTTTATTTTAGAAAAACATACCACATTGGTCAACAGATAGATTCTCTTTGTGCAGGCTTCATCCGCATTTTTGAATTCTGATAAGTTTATCCTCAGTGCTCTTCAAACATCTTTGATTTTATGACTGCAACTAATAGAATATAAATTATTTATGACTGCAGGGCATGTTTGTTCCTGCCATAAAAGGGCAAGGAACTGAAGAGCAACAGAAGAAGTGGTTGCCGATGGCTTACAAGTTCCAAATAATTGGTTGCTATGCTCAGACTGAACTTGGTCATGGTTCAAATGTTCAGGGGCTTGAGACAACTGCCACATTTGATCCAAGTACCGATGAGTTTGTTATGCACAGCCCGACTCTGACCTCTAGCAAGGTAACATCTTGTAAACCTACTTAATTTACTTTATTTTATGACTTTGCTTCCTTAATTATGTTTCCCCGGCAACCTGAAATTTCTCAAGGGCCTCCTTTTGCATGGTTATTGATTTCCCCTCTCAAATGTGCAGTGGTGGCCTGGTGGTTTGGGAAAAGCTTCCACGCATGCAGTCGTGTATGCTCGTCTCATAACGGAAGGAAAAGACTATGGCATACATGGTAAAGCCTTCTGCATTTTATGGTGTCGTTTAAGTGGGTTTTCCTTTGCGAACTGTAACTCAAGTACATCCATATTTCAGGTTTCATCGTGCAGTTGCGAAGCTTAGATGACCACTCTCCGCTGCCTGGCGTTACTCTTGGTGATATTGGCGGAAAGTTTGGCAGTGGGGCTTATAACAGCATGGATAATGGTGTTCTGCGCTTCGACCATGTGCGCATCCCAAGGGATCAAATGTTGATGAGGTTGGTCCGTTGGCATGCTTTTTGTTCTGCCACTTTCTGTATTTACCAATATATCCTGTTAGTTTGCTGTAATTCCTCCTAAAATATGCCATGGTTATTTCTTCTAGGCTTTCCCAAGTTACAAGGGAGGGAAAGTATGTGCACTCAGATGTACCAAAGCAGCTGCTATACGGGACAATGGTTTATGTCCGTCAGACAATTGTCGCAGATGCTTCCAAGGCTTTGTCACGTGCTGTTTGCATTGCTGTAAGGTATAGTGCTATCCGGAAGCAGTTCGGTTCCCAGGATGGTGGCCCTGAGACTCAGGTACTACAGTCAGCCTTTGTGATTGTCATTCTCAAGTAGTAATCTGTTACTCTGGCCAACACTCGGAACTAGAAGTAAAAGAAATTGGATAAAATGGCAAGACAACTTCCCACTACGAACAAGTGGCTAATGTATTTACACTGTTTACAGGTCCTCAATTACAAGACTCAACAGAGCAGGCTCTTCCCTTTGCTGGCTTCAGCTTATGCATATAGATTTGTGGGTCAGTGGCTGAAGTGGCTATACACGGACGTCACACAGAAGCTGGAAGCAAAGGATTACTCAACACTGCCAGAGGCTCATGCCTGTACTGCTGGGCTCAAGTCTGTGACAACATCTGCAACAGCTGTACGTATAATCAATTAGTTCAGCAATGCCTTAACAATTATATTTGTTTCCTCGTTTGTACTGATTTGTGCAAATGGAACCTTCCACTTTAATCAGTTCATCTTTATCATCCATGTCAACCAAAAACTGAGCTCTAAATTTCCCCTCTTTTTTTTCATTTTGATACTATATCTTGATGAAGCTCCATTGGAACATATGAAATTTACAGACTGTCTAGTAACATAACAGCTTATAATTAGGATTTCACATGCATGGTCAAGCCAGTTTATATAATGGATGCATTTCACAATTTAATGTTCTGTAATAATAAAGCTAGTCTCTCTCTTATGCAGGACGCGATTGAAGAGTGCCGAAAGCTCTGTGGCGGACATGGTTACCTGAACAGCAGTGGGCTTCCAGAACTGTTTGCGGTCTATGTTCCTGCCTGCACCTATGAAGGAGACAATGTCGTTTTGCTCTTGCAGGTGAGTGTCGTTTTGCACCTGATCCGCTTTAGCCTGTTTTTTGTACCTCAGTTCAGTATTGGCCAGTAGTAGTGTAATCACAACCTTTGGTGCTCTCTGCAGGTTGCAAGGTTTTTGATGAAGACCGTTGCTCAGGTGGCCACTGGGAAGCAACCTGTCGGCACCATAGCTTACATGGGCAACATACAACACTTGATGCAATGCAAAAGCGCTGTAAATACAGGTATGCAGCTAGCTAGATCTTCAAGCAGACTCGTTATTATAACATAACTTCTGCAACTGTATGAGATGTTTTTGTCTGGAGCTACTTTTCGGTGAAGCGATTGAGCTTGTGACTGATCGTGGTACTTATTCATGTATCAATGATTCTCCACAGCTGAAGACTGGCTCAATCCTGCTGCCATAAAGGAGGTGTTTGAAGCTAGGGCCCTGAGGATGGCGGTGAACTGTGCCCAGAACATCAGCAAGGCGCCAAGCCAAGAAGAAGGTTGGTGTTGCACATAGTCAGTAATTGAAAACATCAAAACATGGTTGCTGTTGTAGCATCTCTTGGTGAATTACTAGGTGCAGTCAGTGACATGGATGGTCTGGTGCCTTGCAGGTTTCTCCGAGCTGTCCCCCGACTTGCTTGAGGCTGCTGTGGCTCACGTCCAGCTGATCATTGTGACCAAGTGAGTTGTTGGCTGGGGTTGCTGTATATCCATTTTCCGGGATAACCCAATCATTCAGTTCATTCCTCTGATGCCTCCCCCTATGTGTCGTAGGTTCATCGAGAAGCTGCAGGAGGACATCCCTGGCCCCGGGGTGAAGGAGCAGCTGCAGAACCTGTGCAGCATCTACGCGCTCCACCTGCTCCACAAGCACCTGGGCGACTTCCTGTCGACGGGGTGCGTCACAGCCAGGCAGGGCGCGCTGGCCAACGAGCTGCTCGGGAAGCTGTACGCGCAGGTAAGAATCAAGGCCAATCGATCAATCGTATGACAGACAGACACAGTCGACGAAGCTTTTGCCTTTCCATGGACTGAACTGAACTGGATGTTGTGCAGGTGCGGCCTAACGCGGTGGCGCTGGTGGACGCGTTCGACTACACGGACCACTACCTGGGGTCGGTGCTGGGGCGGTACGACGGGGACGTGTACCCGGCGCTGTACGAGGAGGCGTGGAAGGACCCGCTGAACGAGACGGTGGTTCCCGACGGGTACCAGGAGCACCTCCGGCCGCTGCTCAAGCAGCAGCTCAAGCTCTCCAGGCTATGATACGCGTTGGACTGTGGATGTGAAGCAGTAATAATTATCACAAGGAAAGAGGCGATTGGTTATTGTTGAATTGGCAAGGCCGGCAAGAGGGACACACAGACAGACGCTGTTGTTAGTAGAAATAAAAGGATCGTGCTCCCTCCTGGGTAATTAGTACGGTTGCTGTGGTTGTCATTTTGGTTAATGCATGTTTAGCCGGTGCCAGTATTATTGAGATACTTATCAGTAGCAAGTGTGTGGATGGATTCTTTTCTAGAATGTACAAGGAGGAAAATGGGGAGAATAATGGATGAAATGGTTTATCTTAAATTTCCTTGTTTTTTTCTATCTAGGTGCATTCATGTCAATACCTTGCTCTTTTTTTGTTTTTTAGTACTATCAAAAGGGCCCGTGCGTTGCACCGGGAGGAAAAAACAGATCATAATCTTGACCACATTTTGTTCACGTCTCGTTGCATGATTCTCAAAATTTGTTCACAAATGCACGAAAATGTTTCTTTGTTTAAAATTTATTCACAAATTGAAGGAATGTTCACATTTTCAAAAAAATATCGTAGTTGTCAAAAAACTTGTTAATTCAAAGAACTATTATTTTGAATTTCAAGAAACGTTTAAAAAAACATACTATAATATTCTGATCCATCCGGGCAGTTAATTCACAAAGACTCAGAAGCATTACAATTTAACTACAGACCTTCGATCATTCATGAACATTGTTAGAAGTTTGGGAATGTTTCTAAAAATCATGAACATTTTTTACTATTTAAAAATATTTAAAAACAATTGAGAGCATGTTTTTATATTGCGAACGGTTTTTAAACAATGTTTCTTGAATCAGCGAACAATTCTAGACTGGATGAACATTTTTTCAAAATTGGTAGATTTTTTAATTCACTAACACTTTTTTGAAATGTATGAACATTTTCTGAATCAGCAAACATTTTATAAATCCATAAATACTTTTGTAATTCATGAACTTTTTTAAAATTTTAGGACATTATTTAAAATGGATGAAGAATTTTTGAGTTAGGAAACGTTCAGTTTCATTAATAATTTTAAATACACGGATTTGTTTTTTCAAAATCATGGAGTTTTATTGATTGTACTAATTTTTTCCGATTATGCAAACATTTTTAATATAAACCCCGAGCATTTTTTGAATTAACAATCTTTTTATATTTTCTTGAAAATTTTATTTCAAAATTCAATGTTTTTTAATTTCAAAAGTTTTTGAAGTTCCAAATTATTTATGTAGAAAAAAACATAAATGTAAGAAAAGTAGAAATAGAAAATAAAACTAAAAAAACAGGTGCCCGTGTATGGGCCGGCCCAAACTGAAGTGCTGTGTCTTCTGCAGCGTGCAGTATAGTAGGTCCGTATGCTTGGGCCGGCCCAGGCAGGTGGCTAATATTTTGCAACTTTATGGGCAATTTTAATGATGTATCGCCAGAAGCAATAGCCCTTTTATTATTACTAGCAAAAAATTGTCTCAAAAAGAATTATTAGCAAAAAAGCCCGTGCATTGCAACGGAAAGAAAAGGAACAACACACGCCTCTAACCCAATAATCATGACTTAAGATCTCAATAGGCCCACGTTCTTTATTTCAACATGACAACAGTGACCACACAATCACAACGCATTTGAATGTGGCAATCTTAATGCATGTCTCCCTCGGCATAAGGTTAGAAATTTGATTTCTTTGCCTCCCATGAGGTTTTTCCATTGCATGCATATGTGGTTATAGATGGTTTCCTCGCCTCGCCGGTCCCTCTTGCCAATCCATGCCGGGCTGCTGGCCACAACTCCATCGGCAGTCAGTGGCAGAGCCAGGGGTATTCCCTGGTATTCTATGGAATACCAATGATTTTGGGGCAAAAAAAATATATACATATATATTACGTATATAGACTGAAGCAGCCAAAGCCCACTCGACACATGTCCAGGTCCAGCCAACACAACAACTCAAGGCCTCAAACTGGCCGACTCCAGTCCAGTATGCATCATCTATTCTTCCCTGCGCCCCACGACCTAGTGATACGTCCATTTTGCATCATGCTTTTATATCGATATTTAGTGCATTATGGGCTGTTACTACACATTATGTCATAATACTTATGCCTTTTATCTTTTATTTTACAAGGTTTACATGAAGAGGGAGAATGCCGGCAGCTGGAATTCTGGGCTGGAAAAGGAGCAAATATTAGAGACCTATTCTGCACAACTCCAAAAGTCCTGAAACTTCACGGGAGCACGTTTTGGAATATATTAAAAATACTGGCGAAAGAATCAACCAGAGGGGGCCCACACTCTGGCCATGAGGGTGGGGGGCGCGCCCTACCCCCTGGGCGCGCCCCTGTCTCGTGGGCCCCCTAGCAAGCCTCCGGTGTCCATCTTCTGCTATATGAAGTCTTTCGTCCGAGAAAAAATCATAAGCAAGCTTTCGGGACGAAACACCGCCGCCACGAGGCGGAACCTTGGCGGAACCAATCTAGGGCTTCGGCGGAGCTGTTCTGCCGGGGAAACATCCCTCTGCGAGGGGGAAATCATCACTATCGTCATCATCATCGATCCTCTCAGCGGGAGGGGGTCAATCTCCATCAACATCTTCACCAACACCATCTCCTCTAAAATCCTAGTTCATTTTTTGTATCCAATCTTTGTCCCAAAACCTCAGATTGGTACCTGTGGGTTGCTAGTAGTGTTGATTACTCCTTGTAGTTGATGCTAGTTGGTTTATTTGGTGGAAGATCATATGTTCAGATCCTTTATGCATATTAATACCCCTCTGATTATGAACATGAATATGATTTGTGATTAGTTACGTTTGTTCCTGAGGACATGGAGAAGTCTTGCTATAAGTAGTCATGTGAATTTGGTATTCGTTCGATATTTTGATGAGATGTATGTTGTCTCTCCTCTAGTGGTGTTATGTGAACGTCGACTACATGTTGGAAATATGCCCTAGAGGCAATAATAAATTAATTATTATTATATTTCCTTGTTCATGATAATCGTTTATTATCCATGCTAGAATTGTATTGATAGGAAACTCAGATACATGTGTGGATACATAGACAACACCATGTCCCTAGTAAGCCTCTAGTTGACTAGCTCGTTGATCAATAGATGGTTACGGTTTCCTGACCATGGACATTGGATGTCGTTGATAACGGGATCACATCATTAGGAGAATGATGTGATGGACAAGACCCAATCCTAAGCACAGCACTAGATCGTGTAGTTCGTATGCTAAAGCTTTTCTAATGTCAAGTATCATTTCCTTAGACCATGAGATTGTGCAACTCCCGAATATCGTAGGAGTGCTTTGGGTGTGCCAAACGTCACAACGTAACTGGGTGGCTATAAAGGTACACTACGGGTATCTCCGAAAGTGTCTGTTGGGTTGGCACGAATCGAGACTGGGATTTGTCACTTCGTGTGACGGAGAGGTATCTCTGGGCCCACTCGGTAGGACATCATCATAACGTGCACAATGTGATCAAGGAGTTGATCACGGGATGATGTGTTATGGAACGAGTAAAGAGACTTGCCGGTAACGAGATTGAACAAGGTATCGGGATACCGACGATCAAATCTCAGGCAAGTATCGTACCGCTAGACAAAGGGAATTGTATACGGGATTGATCGAATCCTCGACATCGTGGTTCATCCGATGAGATCATCGTGGAACATGTGGGAGCCAACATGGGTATCCAGATCCCGCTATTGGTTATTGACCGGAGAACGTCTCGGTCATGTCTGCATGTCTCCCGAACCCGTAGGGTCTACACACTTAAGGTTCGATGACGCTAGGGTTGTAAAGGAAGTTTGTATGTGGTTACCGAATGTTGTTCGGAGTCCCGGATGAGATCCCGGACGTCACGAGGAGTTCCGGAATGGTCCGGAGGTAAAGATTTATGGGAAGTCCTGTTTTGGTCACCGAAAAAGTTTCGGGGTTTATCGGTAACGTACCGGGACCACCGGGAGGGTCCCGAGGGTCCACCAAGTGGGGCCACCAGCCCCGGAGGGCTTCATGGGCCAAGTGTGGAAGGGGACCAGCCCCAGGTGGGCTGGTGCGCCCTCCCACAAGGCCCAAGGCGCAGCAAAGGAGGAGAAAGGGGAAACCCTAGGCTTAGATGGGCCTAAGGCCCACCCTAGGGGCGCCCCCCTTCTCCCCCTCTTGGCCGCCTCCCCTTTCCCATCTAGGACTGCCCCCCCCTAGGGGTGGGAACCCTAGAGGGGGCGCACCCTCCTCCCTCTCCCCTATATATAGTGAGGCCTAGGGGCTGCCCATAACAGGCGATTAGATCTCTCTTTGGTGCAACCCTACCTCTCTCCTCCTCCTCTCCCGTGGTGCTTGGCGAAGCCCTGCAGGATTACCACGCTCCTCCACCACCACCACGCCGTTGTGCTGCTGCTGGATGGAGTCTTCCTCAACCTCTCCCTCTCTCCTTGCTGGATCAAGGCATGGGAGACGTCACCGGGCTGTACGTGTGTTGAACGCGGAGGTGCCGTCCGTTCGGCACTAGGATCATCGGTGATTTGGATCACGACGAGTACGACTCCATCAACCCCGTTCACTTGAACGCTTCCGCTTAGCGATCTACAAGGGTATGTAGATGCACTCTCCTTCCCTCGTTGCTAGATTACTCCATAGATTGATCTTGGTGATGCGTAGAAAATCTTGAATTTCTGCCACGTTCCCCATCAGTGGCATCATGAGCTAGGTCTATTGCGTAGATTCTATGCACGAGTAGAACACAAAGTAGTTGTGGGCGTTGATTTTGTTCAATATGCTTGCCGTTACTAGTCTTATCTTGATTCGGCGGCATCGTGGGATGAAGCGGCCCGGACCAACCTTACACGTATGCTTACGTGAGACCGGTTCCACCGACAAACATGCATTAGTTGCATAAGGTGGCTGGCGGGTGTCTGTCTCTCCCACTTTAGTCGGATCGGATTCGATGAAAAGGGTCCTTATGAAGGGTAAATAGCAATTGGTATATCACGTTGTGGTTTTTGCGTAGGTAAGAAACGTTCTTGCTAGAAACCCATAGCAGCCACGTAAAACATGCAAACAACAATTAGAGGACGTCTAACTTGTTTTTGCAGGGTATGCTATGTGATGTGATATGGCCAAAGGATGTGATGAATGATATATGTGATGTATGAGATTGATCATGTTCTTGTAATAGGAATCACGACTTGTATGTCGATGAGTATGACAACCGGCAGGAGCCATAGGAGTTGTCTTAATTTATTTATGACCTGCGTGTCAACATAAACGTCATGTAATTACTTTACTTTATTGCTAACCGTTAGCTGTAGTAGTAGAAGTAATTGATGACGTGACAACTTCAAGAAGACACGATGATGGAGATCATGGTGTCATGCCGGTGACGATGATGATCATGGAGCCCCGATGATGGAGATCATAAGGAGCAAAATGATATTGGCCATATCATGTCACTATTTGATTGCATGTGATGTTTATCATGATTATGCATCTTATTTGCTTAATACAACGGTAGTAAATAAGATGATCCCTCTTTAAAATTTCAAGAAAGTGTTCCCCTAACTGTGCACCGTTGCGACAGTTCGTTGTTTCAAAGCACCACGTGATGATCGGGTGTTTGATTCTTAACGTTCACATACAACGGGTGTAAGACAGATTTACACACGCGAAACACTTAGGTTGACTTGACGAGCCTAGCATGTGTACAGACATGGCCTCGGAACACAGAAGACCGAAAGGTCGAGCATGATTCGTATGGTAGATACGATCAACATGAAGATGTTCACCGATGATGACTAGTCCGTCTCACGTGATGATCGGACACGGCCTAGTTGACTCGGATCATGTAATCACTTAGATGACTAGAGGGATGTCTATCTGAGTGGGAGTTCATAAGATGAACTTAATTATCCTGAACATAGTCAAAAGGTCTTCGTAAATTATGTCGTAGCTCGCGCTTCAGTTCTACTGTTTAGTTATGTTCCTAGAGAAAATTTAGTTGAAAGTTGATAGTAGCAATTATGCGGACTAGGTCCGTAAACTGAGGATTGTCCTCATTTCTTCATAGAAGGCTTATGTCCTTAATGCACCGCTCAGTGTGCTGAACCTCGAACGTTGTCTGTGGATGTTGCGAAAATCTGACATACACATTTTGATAACTACGTGATAGTTCAGTTAAACGGTTTAGAGTTGAGGCACCGAAGACGTTTTGAAACGTCGCGAGACATATGAGATGTTTCGAGGGCTGAAATTGGGATTTCAGGCTCGTGCCCACGTCAAGAGGTATAAGACCTCCGACGATTTTCTTAGCCTGCAAACTAAGGGAGAAAAGCTCAATTGTTGAGCTTGTGCTCAGATTGTCTGAGTACAACAATCATTTGAATCGAGTGGGAGTTGATCTTCCAGATAAGATAGTGACGTTTCTCCGAAGTCATTACCACCAAGCTGCTAGAGCTTCGTGATGAACTATAACATATCAGGGATAGATTTGATGACCCTTGAAATATTCGCGATGTTTGACACCGCGAAAGTAGAAATCAAGAAGGAGCATCAATTGTTGATGGTTGGTGAAACCACTAGTTTCAAGAAGGGCAAGGGCAAGAAGGGATACTTCATGAAACGACAATTTAGCTGCTGCTCTAATGAAGAAACCCAAGGTTGAATCCAAAACCCGAGACTAAGTGCTTCTGTAATAAAGGGAACAGCCACTGGAGCAGAATTACCCTAGATACTTGGTAGATGAGAAGGCTGGCAAAGTCGATAGAAGTATATTGGATATACATTGTGTTGATGTGTACTTTACTAGTACTCCTAGTAGCACCAGGGTATTAGATACCGGTTCGGTTGCTAAGTGTTAGTAACTCGAAATAAAAGCTACGGAATGAACGGAGACTAGCTAAAGGTGAGCTGACGATATGTGTTGGAAGTGTTTCCAATGTTGATATGATCAAACATCGCACGCTCCCTCTACCATCGAGATTGGTGTTAAACCTAAATAATGGTTATTTGGTGTTTGCATTGAGCATAGACATGATTGGATTATGACTATCGCAATACGGTTATTCATTTAAGGAGAATAATCGTTACTCTGTTTATTTGAATAATACCTTCAATGGTCTTACGCCTAAAATGAATGGTTTATTGAATCTCGATCGTAGTGATACACATGTTCATGCCAAAAGATATAAGATAGTAATGATAGTACCACCTACTTGTGGCATTGCCACTTAAGTCATATCGGTATAAAACGCATGAAGAAGCTCCATGTTGATGGATCTTTGGACTCACTCGTTTTGAAAAGTTTGAGACATGCGAACCATGTCTATTGGTGTATATGCATGAAGAAACTCCATGCAAATGGACCGTTTAGGACTCACTTGATTTTGAATCACTTGAGACATGCAAATCATACCACATGGGCAAGATGACTGAAAGCCTCGTTTTCAGTAAAATGGAACTAGAAAGCAACTTGTTGGAAGTAATACATTTCGATGTGTGCAGTCCAATGAGTGCTGAGGCGTGTAGTGGATATCGTTATGTTCTTACTTCACAGATGATTTGAGTAGATGTTGAGTATATTTACTTGATGAATCACGAGTCCGAATTATTGAAAGGTTCAAGTAATTTCAGGGTGAAGTTGAAAGATCATCGTGACAAGAGGATAAAATATCTATGATATGATCATAGAGATGAATATCTGAATTACGAGTTTGGCACAGAATTAAAACATTGTGGAAATTGTTTCACAACTAATACAACCTGGAACACCATAGTGTGATGGTGTGTCCGAACATCATAACTGCACCCTATTGGATACGATGCATACCATGATGCCTCTTTTCGAATTACCATGATAGTTTATGGGTTAGGCATTAGAGACAACCGCATTCACTTTAAATAGGGCACCACGTAATTCCGATGAGATGACACCGTATGAACTATGGTTTAGAGAAACCTAAGCTATCATTTCTTAAAAGTTTGAGGCTACGACGTTTATGTGAAAAAGTTTCAGGCTGATAAGCTCGAACCCAAAGCGGATAAATGCATCTTCATAGGACACCCAAAACAGTTGGGTATACCTCCTATCTCAGATCCGAAAGCAATAAGGGATTGTTTCTAGAATCGGGTCCTTTCTCGAGGAAAAGTTTCTCTCGAAAGAATTGAGTGGGAGGATGGTGGAGACTTGACGAGGTTATCGAACCGTCACTTCAACTAGTGTATAGCAGGGCACAAAGAGTTGTTCCTGTGGCACCTACACCAATTGAAGTGGAAGCTTATGATATTGATCATGAAACTTCAGATCAAGTCACAACCAAACCTCGTGGGATGACAAGGATGCATACTACTTCAGAGTGGTACGTAATCCTGTCTTGGAAGTCATGTTGCTAGACAACAATGAACCTATGAGCTATGGAGAAGCGACGGTGGGCCTGGATTCCAAAATGGGTCGAGGCCATCTAATCCGAGAGAGGATCCATATATGAAAACAATGTGTAGACTTTGGAAGAACTACTTGATGGTCGTAAGGCTGTTAGGTACAGATGGATTTTAAAAGGAAGATGGACAATGATGGTAAATGTCACCATTAAGAAAGCTCGACTTGTCGTTAAGAAGTTTCTCGACAAGTTCAAGGAGTTGACTACGGTGAGACTTTCTCACTCGTAGCGATGCTAAAAGTCTGTTGGAATTATGTTAGCAGTTACTGCATTATTTATGAAATCTTGCAGATAGGATGTCAAAACATTGTTTCCTCAACGATTTTCTTGAGGAAAGGTTGTATGAGATACAACCAGAAGGTTTTGTCAATCCTGAAAAATGCTAACAAGTATGCAAAGTTCCAGCAATCCTTCTAAGGACTGGAGTAAGCATCTCGGAGTTGGAATGTACGCTTTGATGAGATTATCAAAGATTTTGGGTGTATACAAAGTTTATGAGAAACTTGTATTTCCAAAGAAGTGAGTGGGAGCACTATAGAATTTCTGATGAGTATATGTTGTTGACATATTGTTGATCAGAAATGATGAAGTATTTCTGGGAAGCATATAGGGTTATTTGAAAAGTGTTTTTCAATGGAAAACCTGGACTAAGCTACTTGAGCATTGAGCATCAAGATCTATAAGGATAGATCAAAACGCTTAATGGTACTTTCAAATGAGCACATACCTTGACATGATCTTGAAGGTGTTCAAGATGGATCAGTCAAAGAAGGAGTTCTTGCCTGAGTTGTAAGGTATGAAGTTAAGACTTAAAGCTCGACCACGGCAGAATAGAGAGAAAGGACGAAGGTCGTCCCCTATGCTTAAGACATAGGCTCTACAGTATGCTATGCTGTGTACCGCACCTGAAGTGTGCCTTGCCATGAGTCAGTCAAGGGGTACAAGAGTGATCCCTGAATGGATCACAGGACAGCGGTCAAAGTTATCCTTAGTAACTAGTGGACTAAGGAATTTTCTCGATTATGGAGGTGGTAAAAGAGTTCGTCGTAAAGGGTTACGCCGATGCAAACTTTGACACTAATCCAGATTATTCTGAGTAGTAAACTGGATTCGTATAGTAGAACAGTTATTTGGAATAGCTCCAAATAGAACGTGGTAGCTGTATCTAGGAGATGACATAGAGATTTGTAAAGCACACACGGATCTGAAAGATTCAGACCGTTGACTATAACCTCTCTCACAAGCAACATGATCAAACCCAGAACTCATCGAGTGTTAATCACATGGTAAATGTGAACTAGATTATTGACTCTAGTAAACTCTTTGGGTGTTAGTCACATGGGGATGTGACCTTGAGTGTTAATCACATATCGATGTGAACTAGATTATTGACTCTAGTGCAAGTGGGAGACTGTTGGAAATATGCCCTAGAGGCAATAATAAATTGATTATTATTATATTTCCTTGTTCATGATAATCGTTTATTATCCATGCTAGAATTGTATTGATAGGAAACTCAGATACATGTGTGGATACATAGACAACACCATGTCCCTAGTAAGCCTCTAGTTGACTAGCTCGTTGATCAATAGATGGTTACGGTTTCCTGACCATGGACATTGGATGTCGTTGATAACGGGATCACATCATTAGGAGAATGATGTGATGGACAAGACCCAATCCTAAGCATAGCACTAGATCGTGTAGTTCGTATGCTAAAGCTTTTCTAATGTCAAGTATCATTTCCTTAGACCATGAGATTGTGCAACTCCCGGATACCGTAGGAGTGCTTTGGGTGTGCCAAACGTCATAACGTAACTGGGTGGCTATAAAGGTACACTACGGGTATCTCCGAAAGTGTCTGTTGGGTTGGCATGAATCGAGACTGGGATTTGTCACTTCGTGTGACGGAGAGGTATCTCTGGGCCCACTCGGTAGGACATCATCATAACGTGCACAATGTGATCAAGGAGTTGATCACGGGATGATGTGTTATGGAACGAGTAAAGAGACTTGCCGGTAACGAGATTGAACAAGGTATCGGGATACCGACGATCAAATCTCGGGCAAGTATCGTACCGCTAGACAAAGGGAATTGTATACGGGATTGATCGAATCCTCGACATCGTGGTTCATCCGATGAGATCATCGTGGAACATGTGGGAGCCAACATGGGTATCCAGATCCCACTGTTGGTTATTGACCGGAGAACGTCTCGGTCATGTCTGCATGTCTCCCGAACCCGTAGGGTCTACACACTTAAGGTTCGATGACGCTAGGGTTGTAAAGGAAGTTTGTATGTGGTTACCGAATGTTGTTCGGAGTCCCGGATGAGATCCCGGACGTCACGAGGAGTTCCGGAATGGTCCGGAGGTAAAGATTTATGGGAAGTCCTGTTTTGGTCACCGGAAAAGTTTCGGAGTTTATCGGTAACGTACCGGGACCACCGGGAGGGTCCCGGGGGTCCACCAAGTGGGGCACCAGCCCCGGAGGGCTTCATGGGCCAAGTGTGGAAGGGGACCAGCCCCAGGTGGGCTGGTGCGCCCTCCCACAAGGCCCAAGGCGCAGCAAAGGAGGAGAAAGGGGAAACCCTAGGCTTAGATGGGCCTAAGGCCCACCCTAGGGGGCGCCCCCCCCTTCTCCCCCTCTTGGCCGCCTCCCCTTTCCCATCTAGGGCTGCCGCCCCCCCTAGGGGTGGGAACCCTAGAGGGGGCGCACCCTCCTCCCTCTCCCCTATATATAGTGAGGCCTAGGGGCTGCCCATAACAGGCGACTAGATCTCTCTTTGGTGCAGCCCTACCTCTCTCCTCCTCCTCTCCCATGGTGCTTGGCGAAGCCTTGCAGGATTGCTACGCTCCTCCACCACCACCACGACGTTGTGCTGCTGCTGGATGGAGTCTTCCTCAACCTCTCCCTCTCTCCTTGCTGGATCAAGGCATGGGAGACGTCACCGGGTTGTACGTGTGTTGAACGCGGAGGTGCCGTCCGTTCGGCACTAGGATCATCGGTGATTTGGATCACGACGAGTACGACTCCATCAACCCCGTTCACTTGAATGCTTCCGCTTAGCGATCTACAAGGGTATGTAGATGCACTCTCCTTCCCTCGTTGCTAGATTACTCCATAGATTGATCTTGGTGATGCGTAGAAAATCTTGAATTTATGCTACGTTCCCCATCAGACACTTCACCATTGTTTGGTCCTAGAGGAAGGCATTGGGAAGTAATAAGTAGATGATGGGTTGCTAGAGTGACAGAATCTTAAACCCTAGTTTATGCGTTGCTTCGTAAGGGGCTGATTTGGATCCACATGTTTTATGCTATGGTTAGGTTTACCTTAATACTTCTTTTGTAGTTGCGAATGCTTGCAATAGGGGTCAATCATAAGTGGGATGCTTGTCCAAGAAAGGGCAGTACCCAAGCACCGGTTCACCCACATATCAAATTATCAAAGTAACGAACGCGAATCATATGAGCGTGATGAAAACTAGCTTGACGATAATTCCCATGTGTCCTCGGAAGCGTTTTCCTTCATATAAGAGTTTGTCCAGGCTTGTCCTTTTCTACAAAAAGGACTGGGCAATCTTTCTGCACCTTATTTATTTTTGTTACTTGTTACCCGTTACAAATTACCTTATCACAAAACTATCTGATATAGATAATTTTAGTGCTTGCAGAGAATACCTTACTAAAAACCGCTTGTCATTTCCTTCTGCTCCTCGTTGGGTTCGACACTCTTACTTATCGAAAGGACTACGATAGATCCCCTATACTTGTGGGTTATCAAGACTCTTTTCTGGCGCCGTTGCCGGGGAGTGAAGCGCCTTTGGTAGGTGGAATTTGGTAATGAAAAATTTATATAGTGTGCTGAAATTTACTGTCACTTGTTACTATGGAACATAATCCTTTGAGAGGCTTGTTCGGGGTATCTTCACCCCGACCAGTAGAGCAAAGAGTTGCTCCTCAACCTACTGAACCTATCAAAAATGTTTACTTTGAAATTCCTTCGGGTATGATAGAGAAACTGCTAGCTAATCCTTTTACAGGAGATGGAACAATGCATCCCGATTTGCACCGAATCTATGGATGAAGTTTGTGGATTATTGAAGCTTGCAGGTATGCCCAAGGATATTATCAAGAAGAAGGTTTTCCCTTTATCTTTGAAGGGAAAGACATTGACATGGTTTAGGCTATATGATGATATGGGATCATGGAACTACAAACGATTGAAATTGGAATTTCATCAGAAGTTTTATCCTACGCATCTTGTTCAACGTGATCGTAATTATATATATAATTTTTGGCCTCGCGAAGGAGAAAGCATCGCTCAAGCTTGGGGGAGGCTTAAGTCAATGTTATATTCATGCCCAAATCATGAGCTCTCAAGAGAAATTATTATTCAAAATTTTTATGCTCGGCTTTCTCTCAATAATCGCTCCATGTTCGATACTTCTTGTACTGGTTCTTTTATAATGATGACTATTGAATTCAAATGGGATTTATTGGAAAGAATTAAACGCAACTCTGAAGATTGGGATCTTGACGAAGGTAAGGAGTCAGGTATACCACCTAAGTTTGATTTTGTTAAATCTTTTATGGATACCGATGTTTTTCATGAATTTAGCATTAAATATGGGCTTGGCTATGAGATAGTAGCTTCTTTCTGTGAATCCTTTGCTACTCATGTTGACCTCCCTAAGGATAAGTGGTTTAAATATAATCCTCCCGTTGAAGTAAAGGTAGTTGCACCTATTAAAGTTGAAGAAAAGACTATCACTTATAATGTTGATCCTATTGTTCCTACTGCTTATATCGAGAAACCACCTTTTCCTGTTAGAATAAAGGATCATGCTAAAGCTTCAACTGTGGTTCATAAGAGTAATACTAGAACACCTACACCCCCTGAGAAAATTAAAGTTGAACCTAGTGTTGTTATGGTTAAAGATCTCTTGGCCGATAATATTGATGGGCATGTTATTTACTTCTGTGATGAAGCTGCTAGAATTGCTAGACCAGACACCAAAAATAAACATAGACCTGTTGTAGGCATGCCTGTTATTTCTGTTAAAATATGAGATCATTGCTATCATGGCTTATGTGATATGGGTGCTAGTGCAAGTGCAATACCTCATTCCTTATACAAAGTAATTATGCATGATATTGCACCTGCTGAGATAGAGGAAATTGATGTTACAATTAAGCTTGCCAATAGAGACACTATTTCACCAGTTGGGATTGTTAGAGATGTTGAAGTCTTGTGTGGGAAAGTTTAATATCCTGCTGATTTTCTTGTTCTTGGTTCCCCACAAGACAACTTTTGTCCCATTATATTTGGTAGACCCTTCTTGAATAATGTTAATGCTAGGATAGATTGCAAAAAGGATGTTGTTACTATCGGTTTGGGGAATATGTCTCATGAGTTTAATTTTGCTAAATTTCGTAGACAACCCCATGATAAAGAATTGCCTAGTAAAGATGAAATTATTGGTCTTGCTTCTATTGCCGTGCCTCCTAATGATCCTTTAGAACAATATTTGCTTGACCATGAAAATGATATGTTTATGAATGAAAAAAGGGAAAGATATGAAGTATTCTTTAAACAGGGACCTATTTTGAAACACAACTTGCCTATTGAAATCCTAGGGGATCCTCCGCCACCCAAGGGTGATCCCGTGTTTGAGCTCAAACCATTAACTGATACTCTTAAATATGCTTATCTTGATGAAAATAAGATATATCCTGTTATTATTAGTGCTAACCTTTTAGAGTATGAAGAAAAGAAATTATTGAAAACTCTGAAGAAGCACCGTGCTGCTATTGGATATACTCTTGATGATCTTAAGGGCATTAGTCCCACTCTATGCCAGCACAAAATAAAATTGGAGAAAGACGCTAAACCGGTAGTTGATCACCAAGGATGGTTAAATCCTAAGATGAAAGAAGTGGTAAGAAAAGAAATACTAAAGCTTCTGGAGGCAGGTATGATTTATCCCGTTGCTGATAGTCAGTGGGTAAGTCCTGTCCATTGTGTCCCTAAGAAGAGAGGTATTACTGTTGTTCCTAATGATAAAAATGAATTGATCCCACAAAGAATTGTTACAGGTTATAAAATGGTAATTGATTTCCGCAAATTAAATAAAGCTACTAAAAAGGATCATTACCCTTTACCTTTTATTGATCAAATGCTAGAAAGACTATCCAAACATACACATTTTTACTTTCTAGATGATTATTCTGGTTTTTCTCAAATACCTGTGTCAAAAGAGGACCAAGAAAAGACCATTTTTACTTGCCCTTTCGGTACCTTTGCTTATAGACGTATGCCTTTTGGTTTATTTAATGCACCTTCTACCTTTCAAAGATGTATGACTGCTGTATTCTCTAACCTTTGTGAAAAGATTGTTGAGGTTTTCATGGATGATTTCTCCGTGTATGGAAATTCTTTTGATGATTGCTTAAGCAACCTTGAGCGAGTTTTGCAGAGATGTGAAGAAACTAATCTTGTTTTGAATTGGGAGAAGTGCCACTTTATGATTAATGAAAGTATTGTCTTGGGGCATAAAATTTCCGAAAGAGGTATTGAAGTTGATAAAGCTAAAGTTGATGCTATTGAAAAGATGCCGTGTCCTAAGGACATTAAAGGTATAAGAAGTTTCCTTGGTCATGCCGGTTTTTATAGGAGGTTCATTAAGGACTTCTCTAAAATTTCTAGGCCTCTGACTAATCTCTTACAAAAAGATGTTTCTTTTGTCTTTGATGATGATTGTGTAGAAGCATTTGAAATACTTAAGAAAGCCTTGATTTCTGCACCTATTGTTCAGCCACATGATTGGAATTTATCCTTTGAAATTATGTGTGATGCTAGTGATTATGCTAGTCTCTCTGTTCTGCACCCATTGGAGCATAAGAAATTTACAGACTGTAATAATAAAGCTAGTCTCTCTGTTATGCAGGACGCGATTGAAGAGTGCCGAAAGCTCTGTGGCGGACATGGTTACCTGAATAGCAGTGGGCTTCCAGAACTGTTTGCAGTCTATGTTCCTGCCTGCACCTATGAAGGAGACAATGTCGTTTTGCTCTTGCAGGTGAGTGTCGTTTTGCACCTGATCCGCTTTAGCTTGTTTTTTGTACCTCGGTTCAGTATTGGTCAGTAGTAGTATAAACACAACCTTTGGTGCTCTCTGCAGCTCCTCCGCGTGGACGCGGCCGGCAGCGGCCAGATACAAGCGGCCTCTCCTCCCGCGTGAGCATGGCGGCTGCTTTGTCGTCCTCCGCCGCGACCGTAGCCATCTCCATCACCGGGCACGTGGGGAGCCGATGGCGACGGGGAACTTCAGCAAACCTGCTAAGGAGCT
>NC_041392.1:2692372-2711560 GCF_002162155.2 Triticum dicoccoides
CGGCGGCTGGGAGGTTAACAGTTTAACACGGTGGGAGACATCGGCGGCGCAGGAAGGTCGGGTCGTCCGCATCGGGGAAGAGAAGAAGGTTTGGGTCAGGTAGCTCTTTCTCTTTTTGTTTTTTATGTCTTTTTTCAGATCTTTAGCGAAACGTTTTTCACCTATGGATGGTAGTGATGGGTAATTATTTGCAATTTTATTAATGGAAAGTGATGATGAACCCGACCGAAGCAACGCGTGATTTATTGTTAGTAGGTAATAAAGATAAAGATTACAACGAAGTTACACACTAGTATCACTACTTGTATAATCGAAAAGGTAGTACAGTGTTGTCGACAAAATAATTAACAAAGGCAGTGGGTTAAGTGTCGTACGCTTGACACGTCGGCAGCTCAAGCATGTGATGCAGCGTTGATGTCTGGACGGTCAACAATGCCCGCGTGCGTGAGCAGCGCCCAAAGGTGGGTCATGAACTCGCCGCCGGTGGCTAGGTGGTCCGCATGGACGTCGGCCTTGTCGGACGGCGCCAGGAAGAGCACCATATCGGCCCAGAAGCCCGCAAGCAGCTTCCATGGTGGCCGCTCGTTCTCCGACAACAGCTTGTCTGCCAGGCTGGCTCCAAGGATCAAGATGGACCTGTCTTGCTCCATGTTGCTGTTGTGCGTCTTTCCCAATCCTAACATCATTTTGCATCTGCCCGACAATGTTTTGGCTGTGTCGAGGCGCTTTCGGGCATCTAGAACGACGGAGTCCAGGATCTGCGTGGCCGTGTAGCTGTGGTCCGGCAGCATGTCCGGGATGAAAGCGAGAAGGTAGGCGCAGTAGCTGGACAGAGTGGTTGCAACGCGGCGGTTATTGCCGAGTTGGTCGGAGTTGTCGATGCCCTGGTCCTGGTCCTGGTCGGAGTTGTCGATGCCCTGGTCATGTTCCTGGTCGGAGTTGTTGGTGCCGTGGTCCTGGTCGGCGCATATGGTGGTGGCAATGTGCCACACCAGGACCGTGCGCGTGCTGCTCGAGAGGTCGAACGGTGCCCAGTCCAGCTGCAGCACCATGTTCCTTAGACCGCCTGAACGGTCGACCGACAGCCGACCATTGCTAATTTTGCCGAGGGAGCTGAGAACCTCCTTCTTGATTTCGTCCGTCAGGGTGACATCCTTGTCGCGCTTCCGGCCTTCTCCTGTCTTCTCCAGCAGGCGTAGGGTCAACAGGGAGAAGGCATTCGTCTTGTGCGCGGTGTAGCCGCAAGAGTTGAGCAGCGAGTACTGGCCGAGCTTGTTATCCCACCAGTGCGCCGGCTTCTTTGCCCGGCGTGCCGCCACCCATTTAATCAGCGCTCGACGAATGCCGAAGCCCCGGTTCCAGCACCGCTTCACCGTCATCCACCACCCCTTGCTGTCTGTCCTCCCCTTGCTTCTCACGTAGTCGCACACGTAGTGTACAATGGCCCAGTTTGAGTAACCCGTGGCAACATCTTGCAAGATGTCGATGCTAAGGATCATGACGACGACGAGAATGTTGTTGAAGAGGATGAAGACAACCGCTTGACTGGAGGAGTACCCCGTGGCAAACTCAAGCCAGTCCGCGGAGACATCGTCGGTTGTGTACGACGACATGATGGCCTCGAAAGCAAAATCCAAGAGGAGCACCTTGAACAAGCCAACAAGGACGAGGAAACGGACGATGCGAAGCGCTGGGGCGGCGGGGAAGAGCGCCGGGTACTTGGTGTAGAAGAAATCGTACAGGAACGACAACTCGAGCTCCACGAGACGGAAGGCATGCTCGCCCTCGGCAATGACGAATTCCAGCGCCGCCGGGTCACCCTTCTCGGCGATGGGGAGCCCCGGACAGAAGCGCCGTTTGAGCAACTTGAACAAGGCGAAGGAAAGACAAGTATCTATCAGAGGCGCACGTGCACGCATCTCATCGCCAGGATGAGGACTCAGCAGCAGCTTGTCCTTGCTGTTACAAATCATGTCGAACGTGACGAGCTTGCCCTTGCGGCCGACCTCTGAGAGGTAGCAGGGCGCCTTGGACGGTGGGCTAGAGTCCTTTTCCTCGCCGAGGACCAGATACCTGCACTTAGCCATGTCCATGGGGCTATGGATCCTATCACCGGAGCCAGAGGCATACACATCTTGCATGTAGTCAGCCACCACCTTGGCGCTGCGCACAAGGCCGTGCACTGAGCTGGCCTTGCGCAGCGCCTTCATCCTCTGGGCGACCCTCAGGATGCTATACACCCAGCAGAGGAGGAAGTAGAGCAGCAAGATCCACCTCCCATGGGAGACGTCGCTCCGGCTGACGAGGAGCCAGAGCACGAGAAACGTCTTGATGATGTGCTGCGCCTGAACTCCTTTGCTATCCTCGACCTCCTGCCGGCTGAAGGCCGACATGCCGTCCACGCTACCCAGTAGGAGCAGGAGCCCGACGACCCACAACAGCTGGCTGTCAAGCCGTTTGGGCGCCTCCACGGACTGGACGAGGCCGATGGTGTAGACGAACACCGGGAAGGAGCCGGTGTAAGCGACCCGCAGAAGGTTCACAATGATTTTGTTGCCGGAGCGCCGACGCCGAGATCCCAGCAACACCTGGATGCTGATCAACACAGCACTAAGCATGGTGAGGAGGTTGATCTGCAACCCTTTGTCTGTGCCGATCAGCATCAACATGTCGCTTGGGCTCATTTCTGCCGCCGGGGTATCCGGCACGCCGTCCCCCGGACCTAGCGACAGCTCTCCTACATCTCCTACGGGAAACATGCTGATGGACAGACTGGACAGACTGAAGTGTAAGGGCACTAGCACCTTCCATACCAAGTACATTTTCTCAATCTAGCTAGCTAGCTGCACTTAGTTCTAGGTGTCTTAGACTCTTGGGTCTGCCTGAGCTCTGAAGCAGCTTGCCATCTATATAGCTTGACGAGGATGCAAGTCTTATGAAAGGTGGTCAATCTTATTATTTTCTAAGAGAACAAGAGATGGTGTGTGTGAGAACCAAGGTAGCTAGTTCCCACACGATTAGCAGGTAAGCTTCACTAGTAGAGGAACCTTTAGTCCCGATTCATCAACCGAGACTAATAAATTGGGACTAAAGGCCCCCACCCTTTAGTCCCGGTTGGTCACGACCCGGGACTGAATCCCTTCCATGTGGCCGGCAGCGCGCGCCGGGGGCTGGGACCTATATGTATGACATGGTGGTACATATAAGGAGCCATGTGAACCATTTTGTACACCCTCAAGGTAAAATGTTTGGCCCATCAGAAAACAATTTGGGCTAGAAAAAGCATGTTCCACTCTTGTTGGTAAACTTTCGATTTAGAATTGTATAATGT
This sequence comes from Triticum dicoccoides, assembly GCF_002162155.2. Lineage (NCBI taxonomy): Eukaryota > Viridiplantae > Streptophyta > Magnoliopsida > Poales > Poaceae > Triticum > Triticum dicoccoides. Next base: position 2,695,704 of record NC_041392.1, read on the forward strand.
AAAGTATGTAAAACAATTTTCTGGGATGCTGCACATGCATTGTCAGCAGTTTTAATACAAGCAAAAAAAAAGCATGACAAAGGGATCGAACCCACACCTTCCAATACTAAATGTAACGACAACAAGGGGCTAAACTAGGTCCTATTATTGATTACGCAAAACTGATAAGCTAGTTGTATGTTCTTGAGATGGGATTGGACAAAAGAAAAGACAGCAATCGGTAACTGAAAATCCAAACCGGTAACCTCACTTGTCCGGGTTTTAAGACTATGCGCCCTAGTTCCATCACTTTTCTGCATGTTTCACACAGGTTCATATGGTTCACAAACCCGGTAGTCCCCTTCCCTCCTTTTCAAATTCAAATTACCATAGTGTTTCTACGTAAATTATCAGTTATGTGGGTCGTATATTACCATATTATTTACATCGAAGTTAATTAGAGGTATTTTTTCAACAACTTTTCCCCCTTGGTCAGATATACCGCGGAGTCGTACGTAAGTTATCAGATATGTGGTCCATATATTATCGTGCTATTTTCACATAAGTTACCGGGGTATATTTTTTAAATATTTTTCCCCTTTGTCAAAGTTACCACGATGTTTGTAAGTAAATTATCAGGTATGCGGTTTATTTATTATCATGCTATTTTCACATAAGTTATCCGTGGTATATTTTACTTGTTTTTCTTCTTGGTTGATGTTACCACCACTGGTGCAGCGACATGCTATACGAACGGTTTTTACCCCCTTTCCACGAGAGAGTTTTAAACCGTCGCCTTGTTTGTGTGTGCGATAGGGGGTTCATTCCCACATGACCCAGAAACTGTCGACGATAAGGAGTAAAAATGCATATGTTTAGCAGAACTAAGCATATGTGATGCCCGCATCTATCCCAAACTTGAGTCGTGACATAACTATTTGCTATATATCGATTTTCCAAAAAGCTCCATCCTTGATACCCGTATGAGATGGCATTACCATCGCACACACTATTATATATGTGGTGCAACGCTTACGATGCGCTCTCCATCATAAACAATTCATGATTGTAAAGTGTGTTGATAAGGAGACTATCACACACATTCACTTTTGCCGAACCGTATGTAATATCTAATTAAGAGATAACTTCACCATCGTACATGTGTGAGATGAGTTTACGAAACACACTATTCCGTGGTGCAACATTTATGATGTGTATTACATCACAAAAAATTTATGATTGTAAAGCGTCAATGATAAGGCAACTATCACAAATATTTAGTTTGGTCGCACCATTTGTAATATTGTCTGACATCACACACGCTTTACGAATGACAATTGTGTGCACGGTCGCACACGTTTTCTGTCTATGAAACGTGTTGGATTATGAGGTATATCACACATGTTTTGATTTACAGACCATGTGCGGCGTAATGACCTGCACAGCGTATTCTCTCCCTAATTTAAATGTTGCAATTTAAAATTATACAGAAATGCCCTTATTGTGCCCTCCTCCATGCCGAATGCATGCACGACTCTAGTCCAAACCGTCCACCCTTCGCTGTCTTCGTGAGGACTTCTAGATAGTCATTGTAGTCTGGTAGAAAATTTTAACCTCTGCATGTTCACCAATCATGTAGTTTAATAGGTAATTTTGAGTAAACTATTTTGAGAACCACTGCCAAAGAAAATGATTCAGCTATTTTCATCTAACAACTCATCATGGGCAGTAAAAATAAGGCTACAGAGTTTTTACTTACCATCATGTAGTTCACTGTGGTCTTGGGTCAAGTGTAAATAAATAGTTTAATTATTATCTTTTTGACCCATTCTATTAACAATCTTTATCAGTTTTCTCACTAGATGCCGGTTCATAAATATCTCATTGCCTCGTAAGTAAAAAGGGACGAAGTATGGATCTTTACCAATGATTATATGTATCTACAAGCACACACGTGTATTAAGTAATGAAATAAGGCATATCCACTGGAAAGAGACAACATATGTTACGCTGTGAGATGGGAAAACTATCCGGACATTTTACCATATAAAATCCTAGCAGTTCTTAGTAAGATGTCACGAATCAAAGCAAGCATATCTCTTTTCCGTAAACAAAAACATTACTTCCTCCGTCTAGGTGTGTAAGTCATCTTAGGTTGCGCACCGTGACCAAGGTGGAGGGGAAAACAAAAAAATTAATGCTATTTTACTAATTAATAACATTGCATGCAATGAACTAACCACTGCATGTCGTGTTTGCTAGTCTCAAGTCATTTAAAGCATGCATGACCCACATCTCTTATTGGTTGGTATGTCACGAAACAAGAAACGAGATGAGAGTTAATGTACCGCGCCTAAGTGTTTTGGGATTATTTGGTTTTCGTAAGATGACTTACATACCTAGACGGAGGGCGTGTGGCACGAAGTAGCCGCGCCTAGCCGCGCCCACACGTGTGGGCAAGTTCTAATTGTGTTGTGTGAGCAGGAGGCAGCCCACACGGGCTGTGTGTGGGCGGACATTAGAACTTGCCCACACGTGTGGGCGCGGCTACTTCGTGCCACACGCCCAACAAGTACTATGTACTCACCTCCACCCCGTGCGTGTGGCACGAAGCAAAAATGCCCACACGTCCTGGCACGGTTACGTTAGGTACCCCGCGGGATGACGATTTAGTTGCCATTCTGGTTGGCAGATGTAGTTATCCGGGATGGCAAGTGTAGTTGTATAAGCATGGCAACTCTATCTGTTTTGGTTAACTATAGTTGCCATGTCTAATTTATGATAGTTGCCGCATGTAATCAAACCGTAGTTGCTGTGTGTGATTAACTACTTGCCACATATGGTCAAAACAGTAGTTGCCATGTGTGTTTACTTAGTTACCACGTGTGGTCCAACCATAGTTGTCATGTATTGTTAATCACAGTTGCCACGTGTTTATCTGGTTGCCACGTACGCGCAACTGCAGTTGCCGTGTAGCAGAGAATCACAGTTGCCATGTGTGTGTACCGAGTTGCCACGTTCGCGTAACTGCAGTTGCCGTGTAGCAAATAATCACAGTTGCCATGTGTATGTACCGAGTTGCCACGTTCGCGTAACTGCAATTGCCATCCACAAGGTAGGAGTGTCGTGTGGGCGAAAAGCAGTTCGCCCACACAGCGCAGCTGGCAAACAGCGTGGTGCGAGCATGTGGGCAAACTCTCCAACGCCCACACACCAGCCCCGTCCTACGTGGCACACCAAATCCACCTTTTCGTGTCAAGATTCGTGCAAAAGACAGTGAACGCCGATCCAGGCGTGTGGGCGAGTTGGGTAACACCCACATGTGTGGGTGTTAGTGTTTCCGTTTTTTATAGGTCTTCATCACATAACTTTGACTACGATTTTTTTAGTCTTCATCACATAACGAGGCCCACCGGCGGCCAACAACTTCTTCAGCTTCTCGTCCTTTGCAGCCTTCGTTTCGTTGCGGCGATTTTGCCGCATCTCCGAGCTGATCTTCCGGGTGAGCGTGATACCCAGATCCTCTGGCACCTCCACTGGCTCCATCTTCGACAGATTCTCCGATGGTTCCATGCGTCGGAGACGGAAGGAAGAAGAGGATGGGCGGAAAAGAGCGGGAATAGGGCAGAGAGCGGCGAGTAATGGAAGAAGAGAGGGGGGGATTTTGGCATGAAAACAGTGCAGGATGCTACCAAAGCGCGGGCTCCGTCTTCCTTTTACGTGGGCCATGGGACGGAGAGCGATGTTTCGCGTGTCGGACTCCCGCAAAGACCTCCACGTTTGTCTGCGGTTTGCTGGACAAATTGTGTCCGGGCCTCCTCACGGACCGATATAGGATCACGTTGGATGGCTTCCGTGATCCGGATAGCGCGTTCCGGACGGTTGCGGAAGGTTTGAGGGTTGACGTTGAAGATGCCCTAATACAGTAGTGAATTAACTTGTTTCAAATGTCGTTGCTTAGCTAGCCATGTGAAGCCTGTATAAGGGGGCCAGATCTGATTAATCTCTAGTTTAGCTAATCTAGATGTATGAATCATTAGCTGGCAAATTTGAATGGACTCTGGGCATGTATGGATGTAATGAAAACAGTAGGCACAAACATACAGATGGCTATCCATTATACTCCTTCCATCCCACAAAATAAGCTAGTTTTTAAACAATCTTATATTACAGGACGAAGGGAGTAGATTTTATGAGAACTGAGAAAATAGACAATTAAATACATATACAAGGCTAAATTAGTTACAACCTCACAGTCAACTCTAGACATGTGAATGCGTAATGCCATCTGTTCTGGTGTGCCTAGTGCAAAGACCGAGATCGCGACGACTAACAGCACACCAGTACCGTCTCTCTATTTAGCATATATGTACATCGATCCACCCCCTCATTGAGCTGGTCACACGGATCTGGCAGGGCACGATGGCTAACAATCATGTATCCGACTATAAATGCCAATTGCTGCTTAAATATGATAGCCCCTAAGAGATGGAGATGTGTGACCTCTACTAATTATAGTAACCGACCTGCCAATGGTACCAAAGTCCATGTGATGTGGTAATACTATTGACCGATAAGCAAAGAAGACTTTGTTGGGTTTGGGAGAAGACAGAATCATTAGCTTGCAAGTATTTGAGTTGACTCTGGACATGTATCGATATAATGAAAACAGTAGGCACAAACATACATTTGGCTATCCATTATACTCCCTCCATTCCATAATATAAGACCATTTTGCAAGACCATTTTGCAAGCTAAAACAGCTTGCAAAACAATTTTATATTATGAGACAGAGGGAGTAGCTTTTAAGAGAACCGAGGAAATAGACAACTAAATACATATATATGGCTAAATTAGTTACAACATCACAGTCAACTCTAGACATGTGAATGCGTAATGCCATTGCCAGCACATGTACACACCAGTTTTTTGTCTTCTTCTGAAAGTTCCAAATGCACTTGTTTCTTGTTTATTGCTACATTTGCTTGACTTGACAAAGTACACTTTTGCCTGTATTAATCCAGACAAGGTTTAAGTGTGTAAGCAAGAGACAAAATGCAAGGCTGACACTTTCTGTAAACTAATGCCTACTGGCCTCCTAGTGCAGAGACCGAGATCGCGACGACTAAGCAGCACACCAGTACCGTCTCTTTATTAAGCATATATGTACATCGATCCACACCCTCATTGAGATGATTACACGGATCTGGCCGGGCACGATGGCCCTTGGGTACGGCTAACAACTATGTATCCGATTTATAAATGCCGATTGCTGCTTACATATGATAGCCCCTAAGAGATGGAGATGCGTGACCTCTACTAATTATAATAGTCAACCTGCCAATGGTACCAAAGTCCATGTGATGTGGTGATACTATTGACCGATAAGCAAGAGGACTTTGTTGGGTTTAACCCCACATCCGTTATGGGAGAAGACAGAACACGAGTTATAACGGTGGGGGTGTCCCCTCCTAACAGGCTAGTCTTTTGGGAGAGAGGGCTCAAGGCCTCTTATAATTTGGTGTGGCTCGTTGGTTGGGCCTAGTGATGCGGGTGGGTCGGAAATGCTGGTGTTAGCGGACCCGAGTTTGCGTAACAATTGGTATCCGAGGTTTGGTGTATTTGCGTGATTTTCATAAACAAATAAAGAATCATGTTGTACACAGGCAAGGAGATTGTGATAGCGGACTGGGAGCACCGATGCCGATGGTAGTGGTGGGCGGGGGGGGGGTCACAATTCCCCCGTCTGGATCGTGAGGACTATGAACTATGGTCGATGAACATTGAGGTCGCGATGGAGGGGGCGGAGCTCTGACCCAAAGCTAAGCACTTCTCCCATTGCAAGAAAGATCAATCTAGTAGGCCAAACCAAACTGATAATTCGAAGAGACTTGGAAAGATAACCAATCATACATAAAAGAATTCAGATGAGAATCAAATATTGTTCATAGATAATCTTGATCATAAACCCACAATTCATCGGTCTCAACAAACACACCGCAAAAGAAGATTACATCAAATAGATCTCCACAAGAGAGGGGGAGAACATTGTATTGAGATCTAAAAAGAGAGAAGAAGCCATCTAGCTAATAACTATGGACCCGAAGGTCTGAGGTAAACTACTCACACTTCATCGGAGAGGTCTTGGAGATGATGTAGAGGCCCTCCGTGATCGATGCCCCCTCCGGCGGAGCTCTGGAAAAGGCCCCAAGATGGGTCTCACGGGTACAGAAAGTTGCGGCGGTGGAAATAGGTTTTTGGCTCCGTATCTGATGTTTTCCGGGTACATGGGTATATACAGGAGGAGAAGTACGTCAGTGAAGCAACAAGGGGCCCACGAGGGTGGAGGGCGCGCCCAAGGGGTAGGCGCGCCCCCTACCTCGTGCCTTCCTCGTTCGTTGCTTTGCGTAGACTCCAAGTCCTCTGGATCACGTTCGTTCCGAAAATCAAATTCCCGAAAGTTTCATTCCGTTTGGACTCCGTCTGATATTGTTTTTCTGCGAAACTCCGAAATAGGCAAAAAACAACAATTCTAGGCTGGGCCTCCGGTTAATAGGTTAGTCCCAAAAATAATATAAAAGTGTATAATAAAGCCCAATAATGTCCAAAACAGAATATAATATAGCATGGAACAATAAAAAATTATAGATACGTTGGAGACGTATCAAGCATCCCAAGCTTAATTCCTGCTCGTCCTTGAGTAGGTAAATGATAAAAACAGAATTTTTGATGTGGAATGCTACTTAGCATAATTTCAATGTAATTCTTCTTATTGTGGCACGAATGTTCAGATTTAATATGATTCAAGATAAAAGTTTAATGTTGACATAAAAACAATAATACTTCAAGCATGCTAACCAAGCAATTATGTCTTATCAAAATAACATAGCCAAAGCAAGTTATCCCTACAAAATCATATAGTCTGGCTATGCTCCGTCTTCCCCACACAAAATATTCATATCATGTACAACCCCGGTTTTAGCCAAGCAATTGGTTCATACTTTTTAACGCGCTTCAGCTTTTCAACTCTTACGCAATACATGAGCGCAAGCCATGGATATAGCACTATAGTGGAATAAGGTATAATGGTAGGGGTTATGTGGGAAGACAAAAAAAAGGAGAAAGTCTCACATCAACGAGGCTAATCAACGGGCTATGGAGATGCCCATCAATTGATGTCAATGCAAGGAGTAGGGATTGCCATGCAACGGATGCACTAGAGCTATAAGTGTATGAAGGCTCAAACAAAAGAAACTAAGTGGGTGTGCATCCAACTTGCTTGCTCACGAAGACCTCGGGCATTTTGAGGAAGCCCATCATTGGAATATACAAGACAAGTTCTATAATGAAATTTCCCACTAGTATATGAAAGTGACAAAATGAGAGACTCTCTATCATGAAGATCATGGTGCTACTTTGAAGCACAAGTGTGGTAAAAGGATAGTAACATTGTCCCTTCTCTCTTTTTCTCTCATTTTTTTATTTGGGCCTTTTCTTTTTTTATGGCCTCTTTTTTTTAGTCCGAAGTCTCATCCCGACTTGTGGGGGAATCATAGTCTCCATCATCCTTTCCTCACTTGGGACAATGCTCTAGTAATGATGATCATCACACTTTTATTTACTTACAACTCAAGAATTACAACTCAATACTTAGAAATAAATATGACTCTATGTGAATGCCTCCGGCGGTGTACCGGGATATGCAATGAATCAAGACTGACATGTATGAAAGAATTATGAATGGTTGCTTTGTCACAAATACAATGTCAACTACATGATCATGCAAGGCAATATGACAATGATGGAGCGTGTTATGATAAACGAAACGATGGAAAGATGCATGGCAATATATCTCGGAATGGCTATGAAAATGCCATAATAGGTAGGTATGGTGGCTGTTTTGAGGAGGATATAATGAGGTTTACGTGTGATAGAGCATATCATATCACGGGATTTTGTAGGACCTTGAAGTAGATGTGTCTAGAGGGGGGGGGTGATTAGACACTTAGTGCTAAAGTTGCAGTTTTTAAACTTTTTCGGTTTAAGTGTAGTTTAGGCACAATTTCAACATTCACAATACATATCAAGCAAGCATGCAAAGAGTATATAGGCAGCGGAAAGTAAAGCATGCAACTTGCAAGAATGTAAAGGGAAGGGTTTGGAGAATTCAAACGCAATTGGAGACACGGATGTTTTTCCCGTGGTTCGGATAGGTGGTGCTATCCTACATCCACGTTGATGGAGACTTCAACCCACGGAGGGTAACGGTTGCGCGAGTCCACGGAGGGCTCCACCCACGAAGGATCCACGAAGAAGCAACCTTGTCTATCCCATCATGGCCATCGCCCACGAAGGACTTGCCTCACTAGCGGTAGATCTTCACGAAGTAGGCGATCTCCTTGCCCTTACAAACTCCTTGGTTCAACTCCACAATCTTGTCGGAGGCTCCCAAGTGACATCTAGCCAATCTAGGAGACACCACTCTCCAAGAAGTAACAAATGGTGTGTTGATGATGAACTCCTTGCTCTTGTGCTTCAAATGATAGTCTCCCCAACACTCAACTCTCTCTCACAGGATTTGGATTTGGTGGAAAGAAGATTTGAGTGGAAAGCAACTTGGAGAAGGCTAGAGATCAAGATTCATATGGTAGGAATGGAATATCTTGGCCTCAACACATGAGTAGGTGGTTCTTTCTCAGAACATATGGGTTGGAAGTGTAGATGTGTTCTGATGGCTCTCTCCACGAGTGAAGAGGAGGTGGAGGGGTATATATAGCCTCCACACAAAATCCAACCGTTATACACAATTTACCAATCTCGATGGGACCGAATCAACAAACTCGGTCGGACCAAAATAGTAAACCCAGTGACCGTTAGAGATTTTCGGTGGGACTGACGTGCAACTCGGTAGGACCGATATGGTTAGGGTTAGGGCATAATGTAATCTCGGTGAGACCGATTACACAAACTCGGTGAGACCGATTTGGTAATAAGCTAACCAGAGAGTTGGTCAGGCAAACTCGGTGGGACCGATTACACAAACTCGGTGAGACCGATTTTGGTAATGAGTAAACACAGTGAGTTTGCATTGTGACCTCGGTAGTACCGAGTGCACAAAATCGGTGAGACCGATTTTGGCAATGGACATACACAATGAGATTACAATCCCATCTCGGTGAGACCGAGATCCCTATCGGTAGAGCCGATTTGCTAGGGTTTGGCAATGGCTATGACAAATGAAACTCGGTGGCGCCGGATAGAAAGAATCGGTAGGTCCGAGTTTGGCTTTGGGTTTAGGTCATATGTGGAAGTGGGAAAGTAGCTGAGGATTTTGGAGCATATCATTAAGCACATGAAGCAAGAGGCTCATTAAGCAACACATCATCCCTCCTTGATAGTATTGGCTTTCCTATGGACTCAATGTGATCTTGGATCACTAAAATGTAAAATGAAGAGTCTTGAGCTTGAAGCTTTAGCCAATCCTTTGTCCTTAGCATCTTGAAGGAGTTCCCACAACCTTTAGTGCATGCCACTCCATTGTTGAACTTATCTGAAACATACTAGATAGAAACGTTAGTCCAACAAGAGATATGTTGACATTAATTACCAAAACCACCTGGGGAGCACTTTTGCTTTCAATCTCCCCCTTTTTGGTAATTTATGGCAACATACATCAAAGCTTTAGATAAAGATACAAAGAATATCAAGTAAAGCTTTGGAAGGACATGTAACAAACATAGGCTCCGCCTACATGTATGCAATCATATGAATATAAAGTATAGAAGCATGTGAGAGCATAACCATGACAGAGTAGGCAATGTGTTACATGTATATTGGCCATATGCATCAGAGCAAAAGATTATTAAGGAAAATACCTCCATGCTCATGAGTCCTTCTTGCAAACAGTATGTACATAAGCAAGAATTCCTCATACTCATGATTCTGATGCATGTACTTACCTTGTAGTCTTGAGTTGGCTCAGGACGGAAAGAACCTGCACAAACAAGGTTAGATAACACAGGTACATCCACTAGCTAGAGCAAACAAAAGAAACCACAAGAATACCAAGGCTGGGATGACATGTAGAGAGTGAGTACAAGGTACCACATTGGATTTAACATGTCCCCAAGAGTAAAGATATGCAATGAATTTGAATGATTTCTCTCCCTTAGGTGTCTTGCTCCCCCTGAATCTGACATGGGATATTGGGAGAAGATAGGGAACAGAAAATCAGAGCTGAAAGATACAAATGGATAGAACTTAATGCAAATAAGCACATATGAACATGTCTTTCCCCCCCAAAAAAGACATGTGGCATCTCTCCTCTTGAACATCAAGCATCTGGGATTCTTGAGTATTCTCTCCCCTGGTGATCTCTTTCTCCCCCTTTAATACTTTCTCCCTTGTAGGTGATAAGCTTTGATGTGATCTCTCTCTCCCCCTTTGACATCAATTTCCAAGAAGGGCTTTCTGGAATCCGTCGAATAGGTTTGGTCCTTGAGATTCAGCACAAAGCAATGGATAAAACTGGGATGCTTGTAGAGGACAAGATTCATTGAGTGGAGCTGGATCAGAAGAAATATAGAACAAGTGGCAAACTGTTTTTCCTGTTGTGAAGTCGGTGGCACCGAGTGGCATGTTTCGGTGGTATCGAAAGGATTCGGTTGGACCGAAAACTACAAGTCGGTGGAGCCGAGTTCAACACAGAGAAAACACTTGTCACCTCAGCTCACTAAACATGTAAGATCTCACAAAGATTTGCAATGAATTATCTGAAGGATTTGCAAGGAATTGAATGCAGAAAATGCAGAACAAAAAGCAAAAAGAGAAGAAAAGAAACTGAAAGATCTAGATGAAGTTTTGTTAAAAAAAAGAGAAAGTGAATAAATATGCATGAGACAAATGCAATAACACAGAAAAGAACACAAGACACTAGTGCAGAACCGGGCAATAGCACCGGTTCATAAGGTCCTTTAGTGCCGGTTTCATAACCGGCACTAAAGTGTGGGCACTAAAGGCCCCCCCTTTAGTACCGGTTCAGCACGAACCGGTGCTAAAGGGCAACCACGTGGCACGAGCCAGCTCCGGGGGCCGGGAGCCCTTTAGTACCGGTTGGTAACACCAACCGGTACTAAAATGTTTGGCGGGTTTTTGGTTTTATGATTTATTTTTCATTTAATTTTGTGTTTTCCATTTTAATTCTTTTTCGTTTGCTGGTATTTTACGATACTACACATTGTACACGTTATGCATATATATGGTAGCTAGTAGAACCAATCATATATATAGATCATCAATGTCTCACAAACCACCATATTAATTCACACATACACACATGTATATAGCTATATACAATTTCTCCTACATATGCATGTTGCCTTCGGAGCCAGTTGCACTAGCCTAATTGGTGCCTTCGGAGCACGATGACAAATTGGAAGTGGTTCATGACCTGGTCGATGGGGGCGGTAGCGGGTAATAGTATTCTCCCTTCGGATTTATGACCTGGTCGAGCAAAAATCCCGCTATTTCCTCTTGAAGTGCTTGTACGCGCTCCATATCTAGGAGCTTGTCCTGCACCTCTGTGAACTGTTAAGAAGGAGATTAATATGCATGTGTATTAGTTGCGTGACTAGATATCGATAATGGTGCACAAATTGTGAATAGTGTTCTGACAAGCGTACCCATTCCTGTCTTTGAGATCTGCTCCTTTCGGACGCCATCATGCGAATGTTCTCGCAAACGCAGTATGCACACAGATCAGTCCCCTGCACCTGCTTTATGGCCTTTACGAGAATGGAATTTAATTTGATCAGATAATAATTAATCAAGCATGATAATATTAAAAAGATGGCAGCTAGCTAGCACTACTTAATTACTTACCTTGGGTCGAAGCCATCTCAGCTGTCGTTTCCATTCGCCTTCCATTTTGTTGATGAACCTTGCCCAAGCCCTGCCCGCCGACAAAGAAAATGAATAAAGGAGTTATTAAATAGTTCATATCATGAAATGACGAACTAAATAGGCCGAGATATATAGTTAACAATGATTGAAATTACCTGTTGACTATCCCAAACAAGATGTTATAGTCACTATTTTCTTTGAGTAGTGAGTCCAGTATTTCAACTGTTCCTTCGTCAACTTTAATGATACACAAGATCCAGTGAAATCTGCATGCACACACGTTTGCATGTCTTAATTAAGCGGGCATATGTAAGCAAAAACATGTAGCTAGCTAGCTAGTAGGCAAAAACAGAGAATTTGTAGTACAAGAAAGTGTGACTCACTGGAAGTTGTAAGGAAGTAGTATATCTTCATTGTATTTGAGGCGCTTCAAGAACTCGAACATGCTGTCCTCTACCTGCTTTTCATAATGCTTGCTTATTTTCCATGTGTATTCATTAACGGTGTGTATTCATTAACGGTGTTTGGGTCAATGAACCCAATGCCATAGCGTCCACCTTTTGTCATTTCATACATCTTCATCCTGCATAATACCATAGAAAAAAATATAATGAGGAGAATTAAGGTAATGATTGATCAAAAGGATCAATACAGCTAGTTTGAGACTTAAATTACAGAAAGAAATCACTTACAGACAATAGCAACTGACGATAGATTTGTCGAGTGCGTCTTGATTGTATAACTGAAACAGTTCAGAATACTCAACGGTCACAGGTTTCTCATGGTAGTAATGATCCTTGTTGACTTGCACCATGAGGGACTGTCGATCGGATCTCTTGGTAATGTCCATGTACCATTGATGCAATTCATACATTCTCGTTGGGAGCTTCTTGACATCTTCTGGCTTGACCAAAGGTTGGCCCGGACATATTTCCATTTTATTTCCTCCTATGTAAGCACAAGCATGTCCTCGATCTCGAGGAGTTGTCCAACAGTGATCTTGAGTTCTTTAGCCTGCGTTATATGCTGCTGGGTTACTACCACATCGCCCACCTGGGGAACGTAAACTGTTTGCCCACAATAATATTGGCCGCGCGTACTGTCACGTGTTGTTGGAGGCACAACAAGCGGGGGGATCGATTGCGCCCACTGTTCTCCCAGCTGGGCAATGGTTCTCCCGCATTTTTTGACAGCTGCTTGTTGTTTGCTCGAGCTCGAGCTCGCCTCCTTCTGTAGACGTTGTCGATGTAACTTCTTGATGTGGCGCTCATAGTCTGTGTCAACAGGCTTAGGAGCTGGTGGTTCAGCCATACGAATGAAGTGGTCAATAACTTCCACAGGCACTTTCTCCCTTGGCGGCGGTGGCGGTTTCGGTCCAAAATGGGCGTCGACTTCTGCCCGCACTATGGCATTGGTTTGCTCCTTGGTCCTGTCGTAAGCCCTCTCAGGAAGAGGAGTAGTGAGGTTTGGACCATATTTATATCGCTTGCCTCCGCCTGTACTTCCTGTACTATGACCTCGACTGGTACCGCTACGCACCATAGCTGCAGGGTGTCTCTTCTGCGATTGCTGAGGCGGCGGAGACGGCTGACGGGGCTGAGTTGGACGAGGAGGAGTGGCCTGAAGCTGTGCCGGACTTGGAGGAGGAGTGGCCTGACACTTTGCCGGACTTGGAGGAGGAGTGGACGTCTAACACTGTGTCGGACTTGGAGGAGGAGTGGCCTGACACTTTGCCGGACTTGGAGGAGGAGGAGTGGCCTCACGCGTTGGTGGACTTGGAGGAGCGGGAGTCTGCTGACTCAGTAGCGGCCTTCGAAAGATGATGCAATCCTTTCTCCATAGGATGATACGATGTTTGGCATCTCCGAGTGTGTGCTCCTCGTCACCTCCAGGAATGTCAAGCTCTAGCCCCGAATATTGGTCCACCACCTCATCAACCACGACACGAGCATAGCCTGCTGGAATCGGGTTGCAATGGAAGGTTGCATCGGGGGAATTTGTATAAGCAACACCGTCCGCCACCTTCATGGATATGTTCTTCATTTTGAAGTGTAGCTCGCAGTTAGTGTTCTCCATGATGTCATCCACGGGGTATCTATCCAGCATTGCATCAAACGGGGCGGAACCCACGCTGCTTCTCAGCATGGATGGGGCGGTGGTATCCAATGCTGGATCATCCGCTAGCTGTTGCAGCTGCTGAGACCCCCTTTGCTGGCTAAGTGAGTCGATCTGCTCCTGCTGCCGCTGGAATTTGTCTGCCAAGTCCGCGTGCGCTGATTCTAGGCCTTGAAGGCGTTCATAGTCCAGCTTCCTCTTCTCCTCCTCCATCTTCCTCTGCTTCTCCTCCGCAATCTTCCTTCTCGCACGGGTTCTGTAGTCGGCGTTCTAGTCTGAAAACCCCTCATACCACGGAATAGCGCCCTTGCCTCGTGTTCTTCCTGGGTGTTCAGGATTTCCCAGGGCACGCGTAAGCTCGTCGTTCTCTCTGTTCGGATGGAACACCCCTGTTCGAGCCTCTTCTATTGCAACAAGTATGTTATCGTCGGCTCCATTCAGACATGCCTTCGTCGAAACTTTGCCTGTCTTCGGGTCCAACTCCCCCCCCCATGCGCATAGAACCAACTCCTACACCTGGGGGGCCAGCTCTTAGTAACCGGAGTGACACCTACATCCTCCATCTCTTTGTCAGACTTATCCCACTTAGGCATTGCCACCGCGTAGCCACCTGGCCCCAGCTTATGGAACTTATCCTTTTTTTCGGCATTCTTCTTGTTTATTCTCGACCGTTCCTTAGCTAATTCTGAATCCTTGAATTTCACGAAATCGTCCCAATGAGCACTTTGATTCTCTAGTGTCCCCTCGAATACTGGAGTCTTCCTTCCTCCCTTGACGTACTTCTCCCATTCACATCTCTTGTGGTTCTTGAATGCAACCGCCATCTTCCTAAGAGTAGCGTCCTTGACTTTCTGCACATCTGCTTATGTGAAATGATCTGGTAGGGTGAAATGTTCCATGAGAGTATCCCAAAGCAGTTTTTTTGTCTGTCGTCAACAAAAGTAACATCTGGACGTGGCTTTGCTGGCTCTCTCCATTCTTGAAGGGAGATCGGGAGTTGGTCCTTCACAAGAACTCCACACTGACGAATGAACTTGTCCGCAATCTTCTTAGGCGCTAATGGTTAGCCATTAGGTTTGAATGCCTCGATATTGTACTTTACGCCCTCCTTCAACTTTTTGTTCGGGCCTCGTTTCGTCCTTTTGCCTGAAGATTTGCTCGATCCGGATGGCTGAAAGAAGAAAGATCGATTCGTTAATATATCTTCAACTCATTTAAAACATGTGATGATCACCAGATTCCTGCTTATATAAATATATATACCTCGCCGGTGTTTGTTGTTTCAGGATCAACATGTTCTTTGTCATTGTCATAATCGTAGTTCATGACTTCATCAATTCGGTCGTCGCGATCGAATATCATATCACCCTCTCCGGTGTTGTTTAGAAATTCGGAGCCGTCATAATCTTCTTCATTCTGATCATCATCTGGCCCGCGTATCATATCGAACATGGTCTGTTCTCTCTCTCTGTCGGTATTGTCCGCCATAGCTTTTATTTAACTATCACTACTGGAATCAGCTACTTTGCCATCTGCCAGTTCTTTGCCGTCCGCTAGCGGACGGCAAAGAAGCTCTTTGCCATCAGCTTCCAAAAAGCAGACGGCAAAGAACTGGCAGATGGCAAAGACCAAGTTTGCCATCAGCCAGTTCTTTGCCGTCTGCTAGCGGACGGCAAAGATTCTTTGCCGTCGGCTAGCGGACGGCAAAGAGGGAGGTGGCCCCCCACCGCCAGGCCGTTTAGAAAAAACTTAACGCCCCACCTCTTTGCCGTCTGCTAGCAGACGGCAGCGGCGGACGGCAAAGGGCAGCGTACCTAACGGCCCCCACCCCCCGCCCGTTACTCTCTCTACTCTCCCTCTTC